>NC_045452.1:67093830-67152770 GCF_002776525.5 Piliocolobus tephrosceles
TTGGTTTTCTCTTCTTGTGATAGTTTGCTAAGAATGATGGTTTCCAGCTGCGTCCATGTCCCTACAAAGGACACAAACTCATCCTTTTTTATGGCTGCATAGTATTCCATGGTGTATATGTGCCACATTTTCTTAATCCAGTCTGTCACTGATGGACATTTGGGTTGATTCCAAGTCTTTGCTATTGTGAATAGTGCAGCAATAAACATACGTGTGCATGTGTCTTTGTAGTAGAATAATTTATAATCCTTTGGGTATATACCCAGTAGTGGGATGGCTGGGTCATTTGGGACATCTAGGTCTAGATCCTTGAGGAATTGCCATACTGTTTTCCATAATGGTTGAACTAGTTTACAATCCCACCAACAGTGTAAAAGTGTTCCTATTTCTCCACATCCTCTCCAACACTGTTGTTTCCTGATTTTTTAATGATTGCCATTCTAACTGGTGTGAGATGGTATCTCATTGTGGTTTTGATTTGCATTTATCTGATGGCGAGTGATGATGAGCATTTTCTCATGTGTCTGTTGGCTGTATGAATGTCTTCTTTTGAGAAATGTCTGTTCATATCCTTTCCCCACTTTTGGATGGGGTTGTTTGTTTTTTTCTTGTATATTTGTTTGAGTTCTTTGTAGATTCTGGAAATTAGCCTTTCTTTCCGGTTTTTTTCTAAAGATGTTTCGTTTTTCACCATAGTCCTCAAAGTGCTCCCGAAGGTCCCTTCGTGGATCCGTCCATGACAGTCTACAAGCTGCGTAATGTCAAGAAACCATTATTTACGTGAGATGATTACACATATCACAGAGTAGTTTCCCAGAAAGGTTTTTCCAGTTATATTCTGAGGCTATTTCCCTTTTCCCCATCGTCATCAACATGCTCCCGAATATCACTTGGTACCTGTTTCTCCAAAAAAGATTCCATGACGCTGTATGAGAAGAGAGGTATAAAACTGTGAGTGGAATGCACATGTCACAAGGCAGTTCCTCGGAAAGCTTTTCCGCAGTTTTGGTCTGAACATATTTCCTTTTTCACTGTAAGTCTTGAAGTGCTCCCGAATATCCCATCACATGCTAAGCATACACAGTGTTAAAAAGCTGGTCAATGAAAACACTGGCTTAACTGAGTGAGAGCCTTTAAGACTACAGAGAACAGTTTCACAAAAAGCTTCCTTCTGGATTTTACCTGAGGATATTTCTTTCTCCATGTTTTAAGGATGGTTCCCAAATGTCCTTCCTCAGCTTCCACAAAAACAGTGATTTCAAGCTCTTCAATCCAAAGAACAGTTTAACTCTATGAAACGAATACACACATTGCAAAGCAGTTGTTCAGAATGGTTCTCTGAAGGTTTCATCGCAAGACATTTCCTTGCTCACCACAAGCCTCCAGACATCACTAAATATCCCTTCAGAGAGCCTTCAAAGACAGAGTTTTAAAACAGGGCAACATAGAGTAAGCATTAAGTCTGTGAAGTGAATGCACATATCAGAGAGCAGATTCTTGGAACTCTTCTTCCTCGAATTTATTTCAGTATATTTCACTATACGCCGTAGTCCTCAATGCGTTCTGAAATATCACTTTTTCGGTTTCACAGGAACAGTGTTCAAACACTGCCTTGTGAGAAAAGAGGTATAACTCCCTGATTGGAATGCATCCATCTAAAAGTAGTTTCTCAGAAAGCTTCACACCACTTTTTATCTGAAGATATCTCCTCTTTAACCGTAGGCCTGAATGTGCTCCCGAATGTCCCTTCACGCATCCGTGCATGACGGAATTTACAAACCGCATAATATAAGAAAAGTTTTATCTCTGTGAGATGAATAAATGTATCTAACCAAAAGCAGTTTCACAGAAATCTTCTTTCCAATTTTTGTCTGAGGATATTTCCTTTTTCACCATAGCCATCCTTATACTCCCGAATGTCTCTTGGTAGTTTTTTCTCCAAAAGGCATTCCGTAATCCTATAGCAGAAGAAAGGTGAGTGGAATGCACACGTCATTCTGTGAGTGAATTTCTGTGAGTGGAACGCACACGTCACAAAGCAGCTCCTCAGAAAGCTTCTCTCCAGTTTCTATCTGAAGAAGTTTCTTTTCTCACTGTAAGCCTCAAAGTGCCCCTGAATATCCCTTCGCAGACTAAACAAAACCAATGTTATGATACTGCTGAATGAAAAGAGAAGCTTAACTGTGAGAGCGGAATTCACGTGACACAGAGCAGTTTCAAAGAAAGCTTCCTTATGATTTATCTCTGAGGTTATTTCTTTTTCAAGATATTCTAAAGAGCGTTTCCAAATGTCTTTTCTCAGATTCCACAGAAACAGTGATTTCAAACTACTCAATCCAAAGAATGATTTAACTCTATGAGATGAACTCACAAAAGAGTTGCACAGAAAGCTTCTCTCAAATATCAGATGGAAGACATTTCCCAGCTTGACACAGGCCTCTGGATGCAACTTACTAAACGTTCGCAAAACCCTCAAAGACCGAGTTTCAAACTGGGAAATGTAGAGTAAGCTTTAACCCTGTGTGAAAATCGACATGTCTGAGAGCAGTTTCTTCGAGTGCTTCTTTCTGTTTTTTATGGATATTTCAATTTTGCCATATTCTTTAATGTGCTCTGAATATCACTCATTTGATTTTACAAGAACAGTGTTCAAATTGTGCCTTATGAGAAGTAAGTTATAATTCCCTGAGTGGAATGCACACGTCACCAAGCACTTTCTCAGCAGGCTTCTCTCCCGTTTTCTTCTGACTATATTTCCTATTTCACTATAGGCACGAATGTGATCCCAAATATCCCTTCGCGGATCCATCCACGAGGGAGTTTCCAAGCTGTGTAATGTAAAGAAAGCTTCATCTATGCGAGGAGAATAAACATAGCAAAAAGCAGATTCACAGAAAGCTTCTTTCCAGTTTTTATCTGAAAATATTTCGATTTTCACCACCATCCTCAAAGTGCTCCCGAAGGTTCCTTCATGGATTCGTCCATGACAGTTTCCAAGCTTCATAATATAAAGAAAGCATTATCTATGTGAAATGATTACACATATCTCAGAGTAGGTTCCTAGAAAACTTTTTCCTGTTTTAGTCTGAGGCTATTTCCCTTTTCACCATTGGCACCAACATGCTCCCGAATAAGGCTTGGTACCTGTTTCTCCAAAAGGGTTTCCCTGATGCTGTATGAAAAGAGAGGTATAACACTGTGAGTGGAATTCAGATTTCACTAGATAGTTCCTCGGAAAGCTTCTCTCCAGTTTTGGTCTGAACATATTTCCTTTTTCACCGTAAGCCTCAAAGTGCTCCCGAATATCCCATCACACGCTAAGCATACACAGGGTTAGAATACTGATCAATGAAAAGAGGGGCTTATCTGAGTGAGAGCCATTAAGATGACACAGAGCAGTTTCACAGAAAGCTTCCTTCTGGATTTTACCTGAGGATATTTCTTTTACATATTCTAAGGATCATTCCCAAATGTCCTTCCTCAGATTCCACAAAAACAGTAATTTCCAGCTGCTCAAACCAAAGAACGGTTTAACTCTATGAGACAAATACACACATCACAAAGCAGTTGCTAAGAAAGTTTCTCTGCACGTTTCATTGGAAGACGTTTCCTTGCTCACCACAAATTTCCAGGCATCATTAAATATCCCTTCACAGATTCTTCAAAGACAGAGTTTCAAAACTGGACAGCATAGAGTAAGCATTAACTGAGTGAAGTGAATGCACATATCAGAGAGCAGATTCTTGGAATGCTTCTTCCTCGATTTTATTTCAGTATATTTCACTATTGGCCATAGTTTTCATTGCGCTCCAAAATATCACTTTTTCGGTTTCACAGGAGCAGTGTTCAAACAATGCCTTGTGAGAAAAGTGGTATAACTCCCTGAGTGGCATGCATACATCACAAAGTCGGTTCTCAGAAAGCTTCTATCCACTTTTTATCTGAAGATATCTCCTCCTTCACCGTAGGCCTGAATGTGCTCCCGAATGTCCGTTCGTGGATCTGTGCATGACAGAGTTTCCAAACTGCATAATATAAGAAAAGTTTTAACTATGCAAGATAAATAAATACATCTAACACAAAGCAGTTTCACAGAAATCTTCTTTCCAGTTTTTGTCTGAGTATATTTCGTTTTTCACCATAGGCATCCCTATACTCCCGAATGTCTCTTGGTAGGTTTTCCTCCAAAAGGGTTTCCGGAATCCACTAGAAGAAGAAAGGTGAGTGGAATGAACACCTCATTCTGTGAGTGAAATGCACACGTCATTCTGTGAGTGGAATGCACACGTCACAAAACAGCTACACAGAAAGCTTCTCTCCAGTTCCTATGTGAAGACATTTCCTTTCTCACTGTAAGCTTTAAAGTGCTCCTGAATATCCCTTCGCAGACTAAACAAAAACAGTGTTATGATATTCCTCAATGAAAAGAGAAGCATAACGGTGTGAGCGGAATTCCCCTGACACAGAGCAGTTTGACAGAAAGCTTCCTTCTGGTTTCTTTCTTTTCATTAGACATCTGAATTTTGCCATAGCCTTCTATGTGCTCTAAATATCACTCTTTTGGTTTTACAGGAACAGTGTCCAAATTGTGCCTTATGAGAAGAAAGTTATAACTCTCTCAGTGGAATGCACACGTCACAAAGCAATTTCTCAGAAAGCTTCTCTCCTGTTTTGATCTGACTGTATTTCCTATTTCACTACGGGCCCGAATATGATCCGAAATATCCCTTCACGAATCCATTCACGAGAGAGTTTCCAAGCTGTGTAATGTAAAGAAAGCTTCATCAATGTGAGCTGAATAACCATTGCTAAAAGCAGATTCAAAAAAGCTTCTTTCCCGTTTTTTTCTGAAGATATTTCGTTTTTCACCATATTCCTAAAAGTGCTCCCGAAGGTCCCTTCGTGGATTCCAGCTTGACAGTTTCCAAGCTGCGCAATGTAAAGAAAGCATTATAGATAATAGATAACATACATGTGAGATGATTACACATATCACAGAGTAGTTTCTCAGAAAGCTTTTTCCAGTATTAGTCTGAGGCTATTTCCCTTTTAACCATCTGCATCAATATTTTCCCGAATATCACATGGCACCTGTTTCTCCAAAAGCGTTTCCCCAATGCTGTATCAGAAGAGAGGTATGACACTGTGAGTGGAATGCTCACGTCACAAGGCTGTTCCTCGAGAAGCTTCTCTCCAGGTTTTTTCTGCACATATTTCCTTTTTCACCGTAAGCCTCAAACTGCCCCTGAATATCCCGTCACACGCTAAGCATACACAGGGTTAGTGGACTGCTCAATGAAAGAGGGGCTTAACTGAGTGAGAGCCATTAAGATGACACAGAGAAGTTTCACAGAAAGCTTCCTTCTGGATTTTACCTGTGGATATTTCTTTGTCCACGTTCTAAAGATCGTTCCCAAATGTCCTTCCTCAGACTACACAAAACAGTGATTTCAAGCTGTTCAATCCAAGGAGTGGTGTAATTCTATAAGACAAATACACACATCTCAAAGCAGCTCCTCAGAAATTTTATCTGCAGGTTTCATCAGAATACGTTTTCTTGCTCACCACAAGCCTCCACGCATCACTAAATATCCCTTCACAGATCCTTCAAAGACAGAGTTTTGAAACTGGGCAACATACAGGAAGCATTAAGTCTGTGAAGTGAATGCACATACCAAAGAGCAGATTCTTGGAACGCTTCTTCCTCGATTTTATTTCAGTATATTTCACTATTCGCCATAGTCCCCAAAGCGCTCTGAAATATCACTTTTTCAGTTTCACAGGAACAGTGTTCAAACACTTCCTGCTGAGAAAAGAGGTGTAACTCCCTGAGTGGAATGCGTACATCACAAATTCGTTTCTCAGAAAGCTTCTCTCCACTTTTTATCTGAAGATATCTCCTTTCTCACTGTAGGTCTGAATGTGCTCCCGAATGTCCCTTCGCGGACCTGTGCAAGATGGAGTTTCCAAACTGGGTAATATAAGAAAAGCTTTAACTATACGACATGAATAAATATATCTAACACAAAGCAGTTTCACAGAAGTCTTTCCAGTTTTGGTCTGAGGATATTTCCTTTTCCACCATAGCCATCCCTATATATACTCCCGAATGTTTCTTGGTAGCCTTTTCTCCAAAAAGGATTACAGAATCCTCTAGAAGAAAGGAGAGTGGAATGCACACATCATTCTGTGAGTGGAATTCTGTGAGTGGAATGCAGACGTCACAAAGCAGCTCCTCAGCAAGCTTCTCTCCAGTTTCTATGTGAAGACGTTTAAGTTCTCACCATTAGCATCAAAGCGCTTCTAAATATCCCTTCACATACTAAACAAAAACAGTGTTATGATACTGCTCAATGAAAAGAGAAGCTTAGCTGTGTGAGCGAAATTCACTTGACACAGAGTAGTTTCATAGAGAACTTCCTTCTGGTTTCAATCTGAGGTTATTTCTTTTTCAGGATATTCTAAAGAGCATTTCCAAATGTCCTTTCTCAGATTCCACAGAAACAGTGATTTCAGACTACTCAATCCAAAGAATGTTTTAACTCTATGAGATGAGCACAAACTTCACAAAAGAGTTGCGTAGAAAGCGTCTCTCAAGTATTCGATGGAAGACATTTTCTTGCTCGACACAGGCCAATGGTTGCCACTTAATATCCCTTCGCAGAACCCTCAAAGAACGACAATCAAACTGGAAATGTAGAGTAAGCTTTAACCCTGTGTAAAAGTGGACATGTCCAGAAAGCAGTTTCTTCGAGTGCTTCTTTCTGTTTTTTATTGGACATCTCAATTTTGCCATAGTCTTCCATGTGCTCCGAATATCACTCTCTTTGTTTTACACAAACAGTGTTCAAATTATGCCTTATGAGAAGAAAGTTATAACTCCCTCAGTGGAATGCTCACGTCACCAAGCAGTTTCTCAGAAAGCTTCTCTCCCTTTTTGATCTGACTATATTTTCTATTTCACTATAGTCCCCAATGTGAACACAAATATCACTTTGCGGATCCATCCACGAGGGAGTTTCCAAGCTGTGTAATATGAAGAAAACTTCATCCATGTGAGCTGAATAAACATACCAAAAAGCAGATTCACCGAAAGCTTCTTTCTGGTTTTCATCTGAAGATATTTCGTTATTCACCATAGTCCTCAAAGTGCTCCCGAAGATCCCTTTGTGGTTCCGTCCATGAGAGTTTCCAAGCTGCGTAATATAAGGAAAGCATTATCTATGTGAGATAATTACACATATCACAGAGTAGTTTCCTAGAAAGCTTTTTACAGTTTTAGTCCGAGGCTATTTTCCTTTTCACCATTGGCATCAACATGCTGCCGAATATCACTTGGTACCTGTTTCTCCAAAAGGGTTTCCCCGACGCTGTATGAGAAGAGAGGTATAACACTGTGAGTGGACTGCACAGGTCACAGGGCAGTTCCTCGGAAAGCTTCTCTCCAGTTTTGGTCTGAACATATTTCCTTTTCCACCGTAAGCCTCAAAGTGCTCCCGAATATTTCATCACACGCTAAGCATAAGCTGGGTTAGAAAACTGCTCAATGAAAAGAGAGGCTTAACTGAGAGAGAGCCATTAAGACGACACATAGCATTTTCACAGAAAGCTTCCTTCTGGATTTTACCTCAGGATATTTCTTTCTCCATGTTCTAAGGATTGTTACCAAATGTCCTTCCTCAGATTCCATGAAAACAGTGATGTCAAGCTGTAGATTTAAACTACAAGTTTAAATCTACAAGACGAATACACATATCACAAAGCAGTTTCTCATAAAGTTTCTCTGCAGGTTTCATTGGAAGACGTTTCCTTGCTCACCACAAGCCTCCGGGCGTCACTAAATATCCCTTCACAGATCCTTCAAAGACGGAGTTTTGAAACTGGGCAACATAGAGTAAGCACTAATTCTGTGAAGTGAATGCACGTATCAGAGAGCAGCTTCTTGGAACGATTCTTCCTCGATTTTATTTCTGTATATTTCACTATTTGCCATATTCCTCAATGTGCTGCGAAATACCACTTTTTCAGTTTCACATGAACAGTGTTCAAACACTGCCTTGTGAGAAAAGAGGTAGAACTCCCTGAGTGGAATGCATACATCACAAGATATCTCCTCTTTCACTGTAGGCCTGATTGTGCTGCCGAATGTCCCTTCGCGGATCTGAGCATGATGGAGTTTCCAAACTGCGTAATATAAGAAAAATTTTAACTATGCGATATGAATAAATATGTCTAACACAAAGGAGTTTCACAGAAATCTTCTTTCCAGGTTTTGTCTGAGGATATTTCGTTTTTCTCCTTAGCCATCCCTTTATTCCCGAATGTCTCTTTGTAGCTTTTTCTCCAAAAGGGATTCCGGAATCCTCTAGGAGAAAAAAGGTGAGTGGAATGCACAAGTCATTCTGTGAGTGGAATGCACACGTCACAAAGCAGCTCCTCAGAAAGCATCTCTCCAGTTTCTATCTTAAGATGTTTCCTATCTCAATGTAAGCCTCAAAGCGCTCCTGACTATCCCTTCACAGACTAAACAGAAACAGTGTTATGATACTGCTCATTAAAAGAGAAGCTTAACTGTGTGAGCGGTATTCACGTAACACAGAGCAGTTTCAAAGAAAGCTTCCTTTTGGTTTCTCTCTGAGGTTATTTCTTTTTCAGTATATTCCAAAGAGCATTTCCAAATGTCCTTTCTCAGATTCCACAGAAACACTGATTTCAAACTACTCAATCCAAAGAATGATTTAACTCTATGAGATGAGCACAAACTTCATAAAAGAGTTGCGCAGAAAGCTTCTCTCAAATATTTGATGGAAGATATCTCCTTGGTCGAAACACGCCTCCGGTTGCCACTTACTAACCCTTCGCAGAACCCTCAAAACCGACTTTCAAACTTGGAAATGTAATCTATAACCCTGTGTAAAAATGGACATGTCAGAGAGCAGTTTATTCGAGTGCTTCTTTCTGTTTTTTTGTTGGACATTTAAATTTTGCCATAGTCTACAATGTGCTCCAAATATCACTCTTTTGATTTTACAGGAATGGTGTTCAAATTGTGCCTTATGAGAAGGAAGTTACAACTCCCTGAGTGGAATGCACACATCACCAAGCAGTTTCTCAGAAAGCTGCTCTGCAGTTTTTACCTGACTATATTTCCTATTTAACCATAGGTCCGAATATGATCCCAAATATCCCTTCGTGGGACCATCCAAGAGGGAGTTTCCAAGTGGCATAATGCAAACAAAGCTTCATTTATGTGAGATGAATAAACATAGCAAAAAGTAGATTCACAGAAAACTTCTTTCCAGTTTTTATCTGAATCGATTTCCTTTTTCACCACAGTCCTGAATGTGCTCCCGAAATTCCCTTCCTGGATTCGTTCATGACAGTTTCCAAGTTGGGTAATGTAAACAAAGCTTTATCTATGCGAGATGATTACACATATCAAAGAGTAGTTTCCTAGAAAGCTTCTTTCCAGTTTTTCTCTGAGGTTATTTCCCTTTTCACCATCGGCATCAACATGCTCCCGAATATCACTTGGGACCTGTTTCTCCAAAAGAGTTTCCCCAACACTGTATGAGAAGAGAGGTATAACACTCTGACTGGAATGCACATGAGACAAAGCATTTCCTTGGAAAGCTTCTCTTCAGTTTTGGTCTGAGCATATTTCCTTTTTCACCTCAAGCCTCAAAGTGCTCCCGAATATCCCGTCAAACGCTAAGCATACACAGGGTTAGAAAACTGCTCAATGAAAAGAGAGGCTTAACTGAATGAGAGTCTTTAAGATGACACAGAGGAGTTTCACAGAAAGCTTCCTTCTGGATTTTACCTGAGGATATTTGTTTCTCCATGTTCTAAAGATTGTTCCCAAATGTCCTTCCTCAGATTCCACAAAAACAGTGATTTCAAGCTGTTCAATCCAAAGAACGGTTTAACACTATGAGACAAATTCAAACATCGCAAAGCAGTTGGTCAGAAAATTCCTCTGCAGGTTTCATTGGAAGACGTTTCCTTGTTCACCACAAAACTCCGGGCGTCACTAAATATCCCTTCACATTTCCTTCAAAGACAGAGTTTCGGAACTGGACAACATACAGGAAGCATTAACTCTGTGAAGTGAATGCACATATCAGAGAGTAGATTCTTGGAACGCTTCTTCCTCGATTTTATTGCAGTATATTTCACTATTCACCATAGTCCTCATTGCGCTCTGAAATATCACTTTTCCGGTTTCCCAGGAACAGTGTTCAAACACTGCCTTGTGAGAAAAGAGGTAGATCTCCCCGAGTGGAATGCATATATCACAAAGTCGTTTCTCAGAAAGCTTCTCTCCACTTTTTATCTGAAGATATCTCCTCTTTCACCATAGGCCAGAATGTGCTCCTGAATACCTTTTCGTGGATCCATGCATGACGGAGTTTCCAAACTTCGTATTATAAGAAAAGTTTAATTATGCGAGATGAATAAATATATCTAACAGAAAGCAGTTTCACAGAAATCTTCTTACCAGTTTTTTTCTGAGAATATTTCCTTTTTCACCATAGCCATCCCTATAGAAACTAATGTCTCTTGGTAGCTTTTTCTCTGAAAGGGATTCTGGAATCATCTAGGAGAAGAAAGGTGTGAGGAATGCACACGTCATTCTGTGAGTGGAATTCTGTGAATGAAATGCACATGTCACAAAGCAGTTCCTCAGAAAGCTTCTTTCCAGTTTCTATCTGAAGATGTTTCCTTTCTCACTGTAAGCCTCAAAGCGCTCCTGAATATCCCTTTGCAGACTAAACAAAAACAGTGTTATGATACTGCTCAATGAAAAAGAAGCTTAAATGTGTGAGCTGAATTCTCGTGACACAGAACAGTTTCACAGAAAGATTCCTTCTAGTTTCTCTCTGAGGATATTTCTTTTTCAGGATATTCTAAAGAGCCTTTCCAAATGTCCTTTCTCAGATTCCACAGAAAAAGTGATTTCAAACTGCTCAAGCCAAAGAATGATTTAACTCTATGGGATGAATACAAACATCACAAATGAGTAGTGCAGAAAGCTTCTGTCCAATTTTCGATGGAAGACACTTCCTGACTTGACACAGGCCTCCTGTTCACACTTACTATCCCTTCGCAGAACCTCAAAGACTGACTTTCAAACTGGGAAATGTAGAGTAAGCATTAACCCTGTGAAAAGAATGGACATGTCAGAGAACATTTTTTCGAGTGCTTCTTTTTGTTTTTTATTGGACGATCTTTCACTTTTTGCCATAGTCTTCATTGTGCTCCAAATATCACTCTTTTGCTTTTCCAGGAACAGTGTTCAATCTGTGGCTTATTAGAAGGAAGTTACAACTCCCTGAGTGGAATGAACACATCACCAAGCAGTTTCTCAGAAAGCTTCTCTCCAGTTTTTATCTGGCTATATTTCCTATTTCACCATAGGCCCGAGTATGATCCCAAATATCCCTTCACGGATCCATCCAAGAGGGAGTTTCCAAGCTGCATAATGTAAAGCAAGCTTCATCTCTGTGAGATGAATAATCACAGCAAAAAGCAAATTCACAGAAACCTTCCTTCCAGTTTTTATCTGAAAAGAGTTCCTTTTTCACCACAGTCCTGAATGTGCTGCCGAATAACACTGTGAGTGGAATGGACATGTCACAAGGCAGTTCCTCGGAAAGCTTGTCTCCAGTTTTGGTCTGAACATATTTCCTTATTCACCATAAGCCTCAAAGTGCTCCCGAATATCCCGTCAGACGCTGAGCATACACAGGGTTAGAAAACTGCTCAATGAAAAGAGGGGCTTAACTGAGTGAGAGCCATTAAGACGACACAGAGCAGTTTCACAGAAAGCTTACATTTTCCCTGAAGATATTTCTTTCTCCATGTTCTAAGGATCGTTCCCAAATGTCCTTCATCAGATTCCACAATAACGGTGATTTCAAGCTGTTCAATCCAAAGAACGGTTTAACACTATGAGACAAATTCAAACATCGCAAAGCAGTTGGTCAGAAAATTCCTCTGCAGGTTTCATTGGAAGACGTTTCCTTGCTCACCACAAGCCTCTGGGCGTCTCAAAGATTCCCTGCACAGATCCATCAAAGCAGAGTTTCAAAATTGGGCAACATAGAGTAAGCATTAACCGTGTGAAGTGAATGCACATATCAGAGAGCAGATTCTTGGAACGTTTCTTCCTCTATTTTATTTCAGTATATTTCACTATTCGCCATAGGTTTCAAAATGCTCCGAAATACCAATTTTTCTGTTTCACAGGAACAGTGTTCAAACACTGCCTTGTGAGAGAAGTGATTTAACTCCCTGAGTGGAATGCATGCTTCTCAAAGTCGTTTCTCAGAAAGCTTCTCTCCACCTTTTATCTGAAGATATCTCCTCTTTCACCGTAGGCCTGAATGTGCTCCCGAAGGTCCCATTGCGGACACCTGCATGAAGAAGTGTTCAAACTGCATAATATCAGACAAGTTTTATCTACGTGAGATGAATAAATATATCTAACCCAAAGCAGTTTCACAGAAATCTTCTTTCCAGTTTTTGTCTTAGGACATTTTCTTTTCCACCATAGCCATCCATATACTCCCGAATGTCTCTTGGTAGCTTCTTCTCCAAAGGGAATTCTGGAATCCTCTAGAAGAAGAAAGGTGAGTGGAATGCACACACCATTCTGTGAGTGGAATGTGCACGTCATTCTGTGAGTGGAATTCCGTGAGTGGAATGCACATGTCACAAAGAAGCTCCTCAGAAAGCTTCTCTCCAGTTTCTATCTGAAGATGTTTCCTTTCTCACTGTAAGCCTCAAAGCGCTCCTGAATATCCCTTCACATTCTAAGGAAAAACATTGTTATGATACTGCTCAATTAAAAGGGAAGCTTAACTGTGTGAGCAGAATTTCCCTGACACAGAGCAGGTTGACAGAAAGATTCCTTCTGGTTTTTCTCTGAGGTTATTTATTTTTCAGCATATTCTAAAGAGCGTTTCCAAATATTCTTTCTCAGATTCCACAGAAACAGTGATTTCAAACTACCCAATCCAAAGAATAATTTAACTCTATGAGATGAACCCAAACTTCACAAAAGAGTTGTGCAGAAAGCTTCTCTCAAATGTTCGATGGAAGACATTTCCTTGCTCAAAACAGGCCTCCGGTTGCCACTTAGTATCCCTTTGCAGAACCCACAAAAAGTGACTTTCAAACTGGGAAATGTGGAGTAAACTTTAACCCTGTGTAAAAATAGACATGTCAGAGAGCAGTTTCTTCAAGTGCTTCTTTCTGTTTTTTATTGAACACTTCAATTTTGCTATAGTCTTCAATATGCTCCGAATATCACTCTTTTGGTTTTACAGGAACAGTGTTCAAATTGTGCCTTATGAGAAGAAAGTTATAACTCCCTGAGTGGAATGCACACGTCACCCAGCAGTTTCTCAGAAAGCTTCTCTCTCGTTTTGATCTGACTCTATTTCCTATTTCACTATAGGCCAGAATGTGATCAAAAATATCCCTTCGCGGATCCATCCATGATAAAATTTCCAACCTGTGTAATGTAAAGAAAGCTTCATCTATGTGAAATGAATAAGCATAGCAAAAAGCAGATTGACAGAGCTTCTTTCCCGTTTGTTTCTGACGATATTTCGTTTTTCACCATAGTCCTCAAAGTGCTCCCGATGGTCCCTTTGTGGAGCCGTCCATGACATTTTCCAAGCTGCGTAATGTAAAGAATGCATTATTTATGTGAGATGATTACTCATATCACCGAGTAGTTTCCTAGAAAGCTTTTTCCAGTTTTAGTCTGAGGCTATTTCCCTCTTCACCATCGGCACCAACATGCTCCCGAACATAACTTGGTACCTGTGTCTCCAAAAGCGTTTCCCCGATGCTGTATGAGAAGAGAGGTATAACACTGTGGGTGGAATGCACACATCACAAGGCAGTTCCTCGGAAAGCTTCTCTCCAGTTTTGGTCTGAATATATTTCCTTTTTCACCTTCGGCCTCAACGTGCTTCCGAATATCCCATCACATGCTAAGCATACACAGTGTTAAAAAGCTGTTCAATGAAAAGAGGGACTTAACTGAGTGAGAACCATTAAGACGACACAGAGTAGTTTCACAGAAAGCTTCCTTCCGGATTTTACCTGAGGATATTTCTTTCTCCATGTTCTAAGGATCTTTCCCAAATGTCATTCCTCAGATTCCACAAAAACAGTTATTTCAAGCTGTTCATTCCAAAGAATGGTTTATCTTTATGAGACAAATACACACAAAGCAAAGCAGTTGCTCAGAAAATTTCTCTTCAGGTTTCATCGGAAGACTTTTCCTTGCTCACCACAAGCCTCTGAGCGTCACTAAATATCCCTTCACAGATCCTTCAAAGACAGAGTTTCGAAACTGGGCAACATAGACTAAGCATTACCTCTGTGAAGTGAATGTGCATATCACAGAACAGATTATTGGAACGCTTCTTCCTCGATTTTATTACAGTATATTTCACTATTCGCCATAGTCCACAATGCGCTCTGAAATAGCACTTTTTCAGTTTCACAGGAACAGAGTTCAAACACTGCCTTGTGAGAAAAGAGGAATAATGCCCTGAGGGGAATGCATACATCAAAAAGACTTTTCTCAGAAAGCTTCTCTCTACTTTTTAACTGAAGATATCTCCTCTTTCACCATAGGCCTGAATGTGCTCCTGAATGTCCCTTCGCGGATCCTTGCAAGACGGAGTTTCCAAACTGCGTAATATAAGAAAAGTTTTAACTATGTGAGATGAATAAACATATCTAACACAAAGCAGTTTCACAGAAATATTCCTTCCAGTTTTTGTCTGAGGATATTTCCTTTTTCACCACAGCCATCCCTATACTCCCGATTGTCTCTTGGTAACTTTTTCTCCAAAAGGGATTCTGGAATCCTCTAGGAGAACAAAGGTGAGTGGAATGCACACGTCATTCTGTGAGTGGAATGCACACGACATTCTTTGAGTGAAATTGTGTGAGTGGAATGCACACGTCACAAAGCAGCTCTTCAGAAAGCTTCTCTCCAGTTTCTATGTGAAGACGTGTCCTTTCAAACCATAAGCCTCAAAGCGCTCCTGAATATCCCTTCCCAGACTAAATAAAAAGAGTGTTATGATACTGCTCAATGAAAAGGGAAGCTTAACTGTGTGAGTGGAATTCACGTGACACAGAGCAGTGTCACAGAGAGCTTCCTTCTGGTTTCTGTCTGAGGTTATTTCTTTCTCAGGATATTCTAAATAGCGTTTCTAAATGTCCTTTCTCAGATTTCCCAGAAACAGTGATTTCAAACTACTCAATCCAAAGAATTATTTAACTCTATGAGATGAGTACAAACTACATAAAAGAGTTGCACACAAGGTTCTCTCAAATATTCGATGGAAGACATTTCCATGATTGACACAGGCCTCCAGTTGCCACTTACTACCCCTTCGCAGGACCTTCAAAGACCGACTTTCAAACTGGGAAATGTAGAGTAAAATTAACCCTGTGTAAAAACGGACATGTCAGCAGTTTCTTAGAGTGCTTCTTTCTGTTTTTTATTGGATATTTCAATTTTGCCATAGATTTCAAAGTGCTCCAAATATCACCCTTTTGGTTTTACTGGAACAGTGTTCAAATTGTGCCTTATGAGAAGAAAGATATAACACCCTGAGAGGAATACACCCATCACCAAGCAGTTTCACAGAAAGCTTCTCTCCCGTTTTGATTTGACTATATTTCCTATTTCACTATAGGCCTGAATGTGATCCCAAATATCCCTTCACGGATCCATCCACGAGGGAGTTTTCAAGCTGTGTAATGTAAAGAAAGCTTCATCAATGTGAGATGAATAAACATAGCAAAAAGCGGATTCACAGAAGCTTCTTTCCCTTTCTAATCGGAAGATATTTCATTTTTCACTGTAGTTCTCAAAGTGCTCCCGAAGATCCATTCATGGAATGGTCCACGAGGGTTTCCAGCTGCGTAATGTAAAGAAAGCATTATGTATGTGAGATGATTACACATATCACAGAGTAGTTTCTTAGAAAGCTTTTTCCAGTTTTAGTCTGAGGCTATTTCCCTTTTCACCATCGGCACCAACATGCTCCCAAATAAGGCTTAGTACCTGTTTCTCCAAAAGGGTTTCCCCAACGCTGTATGAGAAGAGAGGTATAACACTGTGAGTGGAATGCAGATTTCACTAGGTAGTTCCTCGGAAAGATTCTCTCCAGTTTTGGTCTGAACATATTTCCTTTTTCACTGTAAGCCTCAAAGTGCTCTCGAATATCCCATCACACACTAAGCATACACAGGGTTAGAATACTGCTGAATGAAAAGAGGGGCTTAACTGAGTGAGAGCCATTAAGATGGCACAGAGCAGTTTCACAGAAAGCTTCCTTCTGGATTTTACATGAGGATATTTCTTTCTCCATGTTCTAAGGATCGTTCCCCAATGTCCTTCCTCAGGTTCCACAAAAACAGTGATTTAGGGCTGCTCAAGCCAAAGAACGGTTTAATTCTATGAGACAAATACACAAATCACAAAGCAGTTGCTCAGAAAGTTTCTATGCAGGTTTCATCGGAAGACATTTCCTTGCTCACCACAAGCCTCTGGGCGTCACTAAATATCCCATCACAGATTCTTCAAAGACAGAGTTTCGAAACTGGGCAACATAGAGTAAGCATTATCTCAGTGAAGTGAATGCACATATCAGAGAGCCGATTCCTGGAATGCTTTTTCCTCGACTTTATTTCAGTATATTTCACTATTGGCCATAGTCCTCATTGTGCTCCAAAATATCACATTTTCGGTTTCACAGGAGCAGTGTTCAAACATTGCCTTGTGAGAAAAGAGGTATAACTCCCTGAGTGGAATGAACACATCACAATGTCGTTTCTCAGAAAGCTTCTCTCCACTTTTTATCTGAAGATATCTCCTCCTTCACAGTAGGTCTGAATGTGCTCCCGAATGTCCCTTCATGGTTCCGTGCATGACGGAGTTGCCAAACTGCGTCATAGTAGAAAAATTTTAACTATGTGAGAAGAATAAATACTTCTAAAACAAAGCAGTTTCACAGAAATCTTTCCAGTTTTTGTCTGAGGGTATTTCCTTATTCACCATAGCCATCCCTATACTCCTGAATGTCTCTTGGTAGCTTTTTCTCCAAAAGGGTTTCCTGAATCCTCTAGGAGAAGAAAGGTGAGTAGAATGCACACGTCATTCTGTGAGTGAAATTCTGTGAGTGGAATGCACACGTCACAAAGCAGCTCCTCAAAAATCTTCTCTCCAGTTTCTATCTGAAGACGTTTCCTTTCTTAAAGTAAGCCTCAAAGCACTTCTCAATATCCCTTCGCAGACTAAACAGAAACAGTGTTATGATACTGCTCAATGAAAACAGAATATGAACTGTGTGAGGGGAATTCACCAGACACAGGGCAGTTTGACAGAAAGCTTCCTTGTGGTTTCTCTCTGAGGTTATTTCTTTTGCAGGACATTCTAAAGAGCGTTTCCAAATATCCTTTGTCAGATTCCACAGAAACAGTGATT
The DNA here is from genome assembly GCF_002776525.5 of Piliocolobus tephrosceles. Lineage (NCBI taxonomy): Eukaryota > Metazoa > Chordata > Mammalia > Primates > Cercopithecidae > Piliocolobus > Piliocolobus tephrosceles. The sequence continues at coordinate 67,111,361 of NC_045452.1, forward strand.
TCAAACTACTCAATCCAAAGAATGATTTAACTCTATGAGATGAGCACAAACTTCACAAAAGAGTTGCGCAGAAAGCTTCTCTCAAATATTCGATAGAAGACATTTCCTTTCTCGACACAGGACTCTGGTTGCCACTTACTATCCCTTCGCAGAACCCTCAAAGACAGACTTTCAAACTGGGAAATGTAGACTAAGCATTAACCCTGTGTAAAAATGGATATGTCAGAGAGCAGTTTCTTTGAGTGCTTCCTTCTGTTTTTTATTGGACATTTAAATTTTGCCATAGTCTTCAATGTGCTTCGAATATCACTCTTTTGGTTTTACAGGAATAGTGTTCAAATTGTGTCTTATGAGAAGAAAGTTATAACACCCTGAGGGGAATGCACACGTCACCAAGCAGTTTCTCAGAATGCTTCTCTCCCATTTTGATCTGACTATATTTCCTATTTCACTATAGGTCCGAATGTGATCCCAAATATCCCTTCACGGAACTATCCACGAGGGAGATTTCAAGCAGTGTAATGTAAAGAAATCTTCATCTATGTGAGATGAATAAACATAGCAAAATCAGATTCACAGAAAGTTTCTTTCCCGCTCTGATGTGAAGATATTTCGTTTCTCACCATAGTCCTCAAAGTGCTCCTGAAGGTCCCTTCGTGGATCCGTCCATGACAGCTTCCAAGCTGCGTTATCTAAAGAAACCTTTATCTCTATGAGATGATTACACATATCACAGATTAGATTCCTAGAAAAACTTTCCCAGTTTTAGTCTGAGGCTATTTCCCTTTTCACCATCAGCACCAACATGCTCTGGAATATCACCTGGTACTTGTCTCTCCAAAAGGGTTTCCCTGACGAAGTATTAGTAGTGAGGTATAACACTGTGAGTGGAATGCACACGTCACAAGGCAGTTCCTCGGAAAGCTTCTCTCCAGTTTTGGTCTGAACATATATCGTTTTTCACCATAATCCTCAAAATGCTCCCGAATATCGCGTCACATGCTCAGCATACACAGGGTTAGAAAACTGCTCAATGAGATGAGGGGATTATTGGAGTGAGAGCCATTAAGATGACACGGAGCAGTTTCACAGAAAGCTTCCCTCTGGATTTTACCTGAGGATATTTCTTTCTCCATGTTCTAAGGATCGATCCAAAATGTCCTTCCTCAGATTCCACAAAAACAGTGATTTCAAGCTGCTCAAACCAAAGAATGGTTCAATCCTATGAGACGAATACACAGATCACAAAGCAGTTGCTCAGAAAGTTTCTCTGCAGGTTTCATCAGAAGATGTTTCCTTTCTCACCACAAGCCTCCGGGCAGCACTAAATATCCCTTCACAGATTCTTCAAAGACAGAGTTTCCAAACTGGGCAACATAGAGTAAGCATTAACTCAGTGAAGTGAATGCACATATCAGAAAGCAGATTCTTGGAACACTTCTTCCTCGATTTTATTTCAGTATATTTCACTACTCGCATAGTCCTTAATGCGCTCCAAAATATCAATTTTTCGGTTTCACAGGAACAGTGTTCAAACACTGCCTTGTGAGAAAAGAGGTATAATTCCCTGAGTGGAATGCATACATCACAAACTTGTTCCTCAGAAAGCTTCTATCCACTTTTTATCTGAAGATATCTCCTTTTCACCGTAGGACTGAATGTGCACCAGAATGTCCCTTCACGGATCCATGCATGACGGGGTTTCCAAACTGCATAATATAAAAAAAGTTTTAACTATGTGAGATGAATAAATACGTCTAACACAAAGCAGTTTCACAGAAATCTTCTTTCCAGTTTTTGTCTGAGGATATTTCATTTTTCACCATAGCCATCCCTATACTCCCAAATGTCTCTTGGTAGCTTTTTCTCCAAAAGGGTTTCCGAAATCCACTACTAGAAGAAAGGTGAGTGGAATGCACACGTCATTCTGTGAGTCGAATTCTGTGAGTGGAATGCATACGTCACAAAACAGCTACACAGAAAGCTTCCGTCCAGTTCTTATGTGAAGACGTTTGCTTTCTCACTACAAGCTTTAAAGCACTCCTGAATATCCCTTTGCAGAGTAAACAAAAAAAGTGTTATGATACTGCTCAGTGAAAAGAGAAGCTTAACTGTGTGAGTGGAATTCCCCTTACACAGAACGGTTTGACGGAAAGCTTTCTTCTCGTTTCTCTCTGAGGTTATTTCTTTTTCAGCACATTCTAAAGAGTGTTTCCAAATGTCCTTTCTCAGAATCCACAGAAACAGTGATTTCAAATGGCCAAATCCAAAGAATGATTTAATTCTATGAGATGAACTCAAACTTAACAACAGAGTTGCGCCAAAAGTTTCTCTCAAATATTCGATGGAAGACGTTTCCTTGCTCGACACAGGCCTCCAGTTGCCACTTACTATCCCTTCACAGAACGCTCAAAGACCGACTTTCAAACTGGGAAATGTAGAGGAAGTTTTAACCCTGTGTAAAAGTGGACAAGTCAGAGAGCAGTTTTTTCGAGTGTTACTTTCTGTTTTTTATTGGATATCTCCATTTTGCCATAGTCTTCAATGTGCTCTGAATATCACTCTTTTGATTTTACAGGAACAGTGTTCAAATTATGACTTATGAGATGAATGTATAACCCCTTTAGTGGAATGCACACGTCACAAAGCAGTTTCTCAGAAAGCTTCTCTCCCGTTTTGATCTGACTGTATTTCCTATTTCACTACAGGCCTGAATGTGATCCAAATACCCCTTTGTGGATCCATCCACGAGGGAGTCTCCAAGCTGTGTAATATAAAGAAAGCTTCATCAATGAGAGATGAATAAACATAGCAAAAAGAAGATTCAAAAAAGCTTCTTTCCCATTTTTTTCTGAAGATATTTCGTTTTTCACCATAGTCCTCAAAGTGCTCCTGAAGGTCCCTTCGTGGATCCGTCAATGACAGATTCCAGGCTGTGTAATGTAAAGAAAGCATTATAGATAATAGATAACATAGATGTGAGATGATTACACATATCACAGAGTAGTTTCCTAGAAAGCTTTTTCCAGTTTTATTCTGAGGCTATTTCCCTTTTCACCATCGGCATCAATATGTTCCCGAACATCACTTGGAACATGTTTCTCCAAAAGGGTTTCCCCAACGCTGTATAAGAAGAGAGGTATAAGACTGTGAGTGGAATGCACATGTCACAAGGCGGTTCCTCAGGAAGCTTCTCTCCAGTTTTTGTCTGAACATATTTCCCTTTTCACTGTAAGCCTCAAATTGTGCCCGAATATCCCGTCACATGCTAAGCATACACAGGGATAGAAAACTGTTCAATGAAAAGAGGCTTAACTGAGTGAGAGCCATTAAGACGACACAGAGCAGTTTCACAGAAAGCTTCCTTCAGGATTTTCCCTGTGGATATTTCTTTCTCCATGTTCTAAAGATCGTTCCCAAAAGTCCTTCCTCAGACTCCACAAAAACAGTTATTTCAAGCTGTTCAATCCCAAGAACGGTTTAACTCTATGAGACGAATACACACACCTCAAAGCAGTTCCTCAGAAATTCTTTCTGTAGGTTTCATTGGAAGACATTTCCTTGCTCACCACAAGCCTCCAGGCATCACTAAATATCCCTTCACAGATCCTTCAAAGACAGTTTCAAAACGGGGCAACATACAGGAAGCATTAAGTCTGTGAAGTGAATGCACATATCAGAGAGCAGATTCTTGGATAGCTTCTTCCTCGATTTTATTTCAGTATATTTCACTATTCGCCATAGTCCTCAAAGCGCTCCAAAATATCACTTATCCGGTTTCATAGGAACAGTGTTCAAACATTGCCTTGTAATAAAAGAGGTAGAACACCCTGAGTGGAGTGCATACATCACAAAGTCGTTTCTCAGAAAGCTTCTCTCGACTTGTAATCTAAAAATATCTCCTCTTTCACCTTAGGCTTGAATGTGCTCCTGAATGTCCATTGGCGGACCTGTGCATGACGGAGTTTCCAAACTGTGTAATATAAGAATAGTTTTAACTATGCGAGATGAATAAATATATCTAACACAAAGCAGTTTCACAGAAATCATCCTTCCAGTTTTGTCTGAGGATATTTCCTTTTCCACTATAGCCATCTCTATACCCCTGAATGTCTCTGGGTAGCCTTTTCTCCAAAACGAATTCCGGAATCCTCTAGAAGAAAGGTGAGTGGAATGCACCGATCGTTCTGTGAGTGGAATTCTGAGAGTGGAATGCAGACATCACAAAGGAGCTCCTCAGAAAGCTTCTCTCCAGTTTCTATGTGAAGACGTTTCCTTTCTCACCATAAGCCTCAAAGTGCTTCTGAATAACCCTTCACAGACTAAACAAAGACAGTGTTATGATACTGCTCAATGAAAAGAGAAGCTTAGTTTTGTGAGCGGAATTCACTTGACACACAGCAGTTTCATAGAAAACTTAATTCTGGTTTCTCTCTGAGGTTATTTCTTTTTCAGGATATTCTAAAGAGTGTTTCCAAATGACCTTTCTCAGATTCCACAGAAACAGTGATTTCAGACTACTCAATCCAAAGAATGTTTTAACTCTATGAGATGAGCACAAACTTCACAAAAGAGTTGCACAGAAAGCTTCTCTCAAGTATTCTATTGAAGACATTTCCTTGCTCGACACAGGCCTATGGTTGCCACTTACTATCCCTTTGCAGAACCCTCAAAGACAGACATTCAAACTGGGAAATGTAGAGTAAGCTTTCACCCTGTGTAAAAATGGACATGTCACAGAGCAGTTTCTTCGAGTGCTTCTTTCTGTCTTTTATGGGACATCTCAATTTTGCCATAGTCTTCAATGTGCTCCGAATATCACTCTTTTTGTTTTACAAGAACAGTGTTCAAATTGTGCCTTATGAGAAGAAAGTTATAACTCCCTCAGTGGAATGCACATGTCACCAAGCAGTTTCTCAGAAAGCTGCTCTCCCGTTTGATCTGACTGTATTTCCAATTTCACTACAGGCCCAAATGTGATCCCATATAACCCTTCACGGATGCATCCACGAGGGAGTTTCCAAGCTGTGTAATGTAAAGGAAGCTTCATGAATGTGAGATGAATAAACATACCAAAAGCAGATTCACAAAAAGCTTCTTTCTCGTTTTTATTTGAAGATATTTCGTTTTTCACCATAGTCCTCAAAGTGCTCCCAAAGGTCCCTTTGTGGAACGGTCCACGACAGTTTCCAAGCTGCGTAATGGAAAGAAAGCATTATCTATGTGAGATGATTACACATATCACAGAGTAGTTTCCTAGAAATCTTCTTCCAGTTTTTATCTGAGGCCATTTCCCTTTTCACCAATGGCTACAACATGCTCCCGAATACCACTTGGTACCTGTTTCTCCAAAAGGGTTTCCCCAATGCTGTATGAGAAGAGAGGTATAACAGTGTGAGTGGAATGCACACGTCACAAGGCAGTTCCTCGGAAATCTCCTTTCCAGTTTTGATCTGAACATATTTCCTTTTTCACCGTAATCCTCAAAGTTCTCCTGAATATCCCGTCACATGCTAAGCATACACAGGGTTAGAAAACTGCTCAATGAAAAGAGGGGCTTAACTGAGTGAGAGCCATTAAGATGACACCGAGCAGTTTCACAGAAAGCTTCCTTCTGGATTTTCCCTGAGGATATTTCTTTCTCCATGTCCTAAGGATCATTCCCAAATGTCCTCCCTCAGATTCCACAAAAACAGTGATTTCAAGCTGTTCAATCCAAAGAATGGTTTAACTCTGTGAGACAAATACACACATAGCAAAGCAGTTGCTCAGAAAGATTCTCTGCAGGTTTCACTGGAAGACATTTCCTGGCTCACCACAAGCCTCCGGGCGTCACTAAATATCCCTTCACAGATTCTTCAAAGACACAGTTTCGAAACTGGGTAACATAGAGTAAGCATTAACTCTGTGAATTGAATGTACATATCAGAGAGCAGATTGTTGGAGCGATTCTTGCTCGATTTAATTTCAGTCTATTTCACTCTTTGCCATAGTCCTCAATGCACTCCAAAAAATCACTTTTTCGGTTTCCCAGAAACACTGTTCAAACACTGCCTTGTGAAAAAAGAGGTATAACTCCCTGAGTGGAATGCATACATCACAAAGTCGTTTCTCAGAAAGCTTCTCTCCACTTTTTATCTGAAGATATCTCGTCTTTCACCATAGGCCTGAATTTTTTCCTGAATGTTCCTTTGTGGATCCGTGAATGACGGAGTTCCAAACTGTGTAATATAAGAGAAGTTTCAACTATTCGAAAAGAATAAATATATCTAACACAAAGAAGTTTCACAGAAATTTTCTTTCAGTTTTTGTCTGAGGATATTTCCTTTTTCACCATAGCCATCCCTATACTCCCATATGTCTCTTGGTAGCTTCTTCTCCAAAAGGGTTTCTGGAATCCTCTAGGAGAGAAAAGGTGAGTGCGATGCACACGTCATTCTGTGAGTGGAATGCGCACATCATTCTGTGCGTGGAATTCTGTGAGTGGAATACACACGTCACAAAGCAGCTACACAGAAAGTTTCTCTCCAGTTTCCATCTGAAGATGTTTCCTTTCTCTCCGTAAGCCTCAAAGCGCTCCTGAATATCCCTTCACAGACTAAACAAAAAAAGTGTTATGATACTGCTCAATGAAAAGAGAAGCTTAACTGTGTGGCAGAATTCACGTGACACAGAGCAGTTTCACATACAACTTCCTTCTGCTTTCTCTCTAAGGTTATTTCTTTTTCAGGATATTCTAAAGAGCGTTTCCCAATGTCCTTATTCAGAATCCACAGAAACAGTGATTTCAAACTACTCAATCCAAAGCATGATTTAACTCTATGAGATGAGCCCAAACTTCAAAAAATAGTTGCGCAGAAAGCTTCTCTCAAATATTCGATGGAAGACATTTCCTTGTTCAACACAGGCCTCCGGTTGCAACCTACTCTCCCTTCACAGAACCCTCAAAGACCGACTTTCAAACTGGGAAATGTAGAGTAAGCTTTAACCCTGTGTAAAAATGGACATGTAATAGAGCAGTTTGTTCGAGTGTTTCTTTCTGTTTTTTATTGGACATTTCAATTTTGCCATAGTCTTCAATGTGCTCTGAATATCACTCTTTTGGTTTTACAGGAACAGTGTTCAAACTGTGTCTTATGAGAAGAAAGTTACAACTCCCTAAGTGGAATGCTCACATCACCAAGCAGTTTCTCAGAAAGCTTCTTTCCAGTTTTTACCTGACTATATTTCCTATTTTGCCATAGGCCCCAAAGTGATCCCAACTATCCCTTCGTGGATCCATCCATCACGGAGTTTCCAAGCTGCATAATGTAAAGAAAGCTTCATCTATGTGAGATGAATAAACATAGCAAAAAGCAGATTCACAGAAAGCTTCTTTCCCATTCTAATCTGAAGATATTTCATTTTTCACCATAGTCCTCAAAGTGCTCTTGAAGGTTCCTTCATCGATCCATCCATGACAGTTTCCAAGCTGCTTAATGTAAAGAAAGCATTATCTTTGGGAGATGATTACACATATCACAGAGTAGTTTCCCAGAAAGCTTTTTCCAGTTGTAGTCTGAGGCTATTTCCCTTTTCACCATCGGAACCAACATGCTCCCGAATATCACTCGGTACCTGTTTCTCCAAAAGGGTTTCCCTGACGCTGTATGAGAAGAGAGGTATAACACTGTGAGTAGCATGCACACGTCACAAAGCAGTTCCTCAGAAAGCTTCTCTCCAGTTTTGGTCTAAACATAGTTCCTTTTTCACCATAAGCCTCAAAGTGCTCCCAAATATCCCGTCACATGGTAAGCATACATAGGGTGAAAACTGCTCAATGAAAAGAGGGGCTAAATTGAGTAAGAGCCATTAAGACGACACAGAGCAGTTTCACAGAAAGCTTCCTTCTGGATTTTACCTGAGGATATTTCTTTCTCCATGTTCTAAGGATCATTCCCAAATGTCCTTCCTCAGATTCCAGAAAAACCATGATTTCAAGCTCTTCAATCCAAAGAACGGTTTAACTCTATGAGATGAATAAACACATCACAAAGCAGTTGCTCAGAGAGTTTCTCTGCAGATTTCATTGGAAGACGTTACCTTGCTCACCACAAGCCTCCGTGCATCACTAATATCCCTTCCCAGATTCTTCAAAGAGAGAGGTTGTAAACTGGGCAACATAGAGTAAGCATTAACTCTGTGAAGTGAATGCACATATCAGAGAGCAGATTCTTGGAATGCTTCTTCCTCGATTTATTTCAGTATATTTCACTATTCGCCATAGTCCTCAATGCACTCCGAAATATCACTTTTTTAGTTTCACAGGAACTGTGTTAAAACACTACCTTGTAAGAAAGGAGATATAACACCCTGAGTGGAATGCATACACCACAAAGTCGTTTCTGAGAAAGCTTCTCTCCACTTTTTCTCTGAAGATATCTCCTCTTTCACCATAGGCCTGAATGTGCTCCTGAATGTCTTTTTGCAGATCCGTGCATGACAGAGTTTCCAAACTGCATAATATAAGAAAAGTTTAAACTATGCGAGATGAATAAATACATCTAACACAAAGCAGTTTCCTAGAAATCTTCTTTCCAGTTTTTGTCTGAGGATATTTCGCTTTTCACCATTGCAATCCCTATACTCCCGAATGTCTCTTGGTAGCTTTTTGTCCAAAGGGATTCCGGAATCCTCTAGGAAAGAAAGGTGAGTGGAATACACATGCCATTATGTGAGTGGAATGCACACGTCATTCTGTGAGTGGAATTCTGTGAGTGGAATGCACACGTCACAAAGCAGCTCCTCAGAAAGTTTCTCTCCAGTTTCTATGTGAAGATGTTTCCTTTCTCACCGCAAGCCTTGAAGTGCTCTGAATATCCCTTCACAAACTAAACAAAAACAGTGTTATGAAACTGCTCAATGAAAAGAGAAGCTGAACTGTGTGAGCGGAAATCATGTGACACAGAGCAGTTTCACAGAAAGATTCCTTCTGGTTTCTCTCTGAGGTTATTTCTTTTTCAGGATATTCTAAAGATTGTTTCCAAATGTCCTTTCTCAGATTCCAGAGAAACAGTGATTTCAAACTACTCAATCCAAAGAATTATTTAGCTCTACGAGATGAGCACAAGTGTCACAAAGAGTTGCGCAGAAAGGTTCTCTCAAATATTCAATGGAAAACATTTCCTAGGTTGCCACTTACTAACCCTTTGCAGAACCCTCAAAGACCGACTTTCAAACTGGGAAATGTAGAGTAAGCTTTAACCCTGTGTAAAAATGGACATGTTGGGGTTTCCCCGATGCTGTATGAGAAGAGAGGTATAACACTGTGAGTGTAATGCACAGGTCACAAGGCAATTGCTCGGAAAGCTTCTCTCCAGTTTTGGTCTGAAATTATGTCCTTTTTCACCTTTAGCCTCAAACTGCTCCGGAATATACCATCACACGTTAAGCATACAGAGGATTAGAAAACTGTTCAATGAAAAGAGGGGCTTATCTGAGTGAGAGCCATTATGGCGACACAGACCAGTTTCACAGAAAGCTGCCTTCTGGATTTTACCTGAGGATATTTCTTTCTCCATGTTCTAAGGATTGTTCCCAAATGTCCTTCCTAAAATTCCACGAAAACTGTGATTTCAAGCTGTTCCATCAAAAGAACGGTTTAACTCTATGAGAAGAATACACACATAGCAAAGCAGTTGGTCAGAAAGTTTCTCTGCAAGTTTCATTGGAAGATGTTCCCTTTCTCACCACAGGCCTCCAGGCGTCACTATATATCCCCTCACAGATTCTACAAAGAAAGAGTTTCGAAACTGGGCAACGTACAGTAAGCATTAATTCTGAGAAGTGAATGCACATATCAGAGAGCAGCTTTTTGGAATGTTGCTTCCTCTATTTAATTTCAGTATATTTCACTATTCGCCATAGCTCTCAATGCGCTCCAAAATATCACTTTTTCGGTATCACAGGAATGGGTTCAAACACTGCCTTGTGAGAAAAGAGGTATAACTCCCTGAGTGGAATGCATCCGTCGCAAAGTCGTTTCTCAGAAAGCTTCTATCCACTTTTTATCTGAAGTTATCTCCTCTTTCACCGTAGGCCGGAATGTGCTCCTGAATGTCCCTTCGTCGATCCATGCATGACGGAGTTTACAAACTGAGTAATATAAGAAAAGTTCTAACTATGAGAGATTAATAAATACATCTAACACAAAGCAGTTTCACCGCAGGCCTGAATATGCTCCTGAATGTACCTTTGTGGATCCGTGGATGACAGAGTTTCCAAACTGTGTAATATATGAAAACTTTTAACTATGTGAGATGAATAAATATATCTAACACAAAGCAGATTCACAGAAATCTTTCCTGTTTTTGTCTGAGGATATTTCCTTTTTCAACATAGCCATCCCTATACTCCCGAATGTTTCTTGGTAGCTTTTTCTCCAAAAGGGATTCTGGAATCCTCTAGGAGAAGAATGGTGGGTGGAATGCACACGTCATTCTCTGAGTGGAATTCTGTAAGTGGAATGCACACGTCACAAAGCAGCTCCTCAGAAAGCTTCTCTCCAGTTTCTATCTGAAGATGTTCCCTTTCTCGCCATAAGCCTCAAAGCGCTCTTGAATATTCCTTCACAGACAAAACAAAAACAGTGCTGTGATACTGCTCAATGAAAAGAGAAGCTTAACTGTGTGAGCAGAATTCATGTGACACACAGCAGTTTCACAGAAAGCTTCCTTCTTGTTTCTCTTTGAGGTTATTTCTTTTTCAGGATATTCTAAAGAGCTTTTCCAAATGTCCTTTCTCAGATTCCACAGAAACAGTCATTTCAAGCTACTCTATCCAAAGAATGATATAACTCTATGAGATGAGCACAAACTTCAGAAAAGAATTGCGCAGAATACTTCTCTCAAATATTCAATGGAAGACATTTCCTTGCTCCACGCAGGCCTCTGGTGGCCACTTACTATCCCTTCGCAGAATCCTCAAAGACTGAGTTTCAAACTGGGAAATATTGAGCAAGCTTTAACCCTGTGTCAAAATGCACATGTCCGAGAGCAATTTCTTCAAGTGCTTCTTTCTGTTTTGTATTGGACATTTCAATTTTGCCGTAGTCTTCAATGTGCTCCAAATATCAGTCTTTTGGTTTTACAGGAACAGTGTTCAAATTGTGCCTTATGTGAAGAAAGTTGTAACTCTCTGAGTGGAAAGCACACATCACCAAGCAGTTTCTCAGAAAGCTTCTCTCCCGTTTTCATCTGACTATGTTTCCTATTTCACTATAGGCCCAAATGTGATCCCAAATATCCCTTCGTGGATCCATCCATGAGGCAGTTTCCAAGCTGAGTAATGTAAAGAAAGCTACATCTATGTGAGATGAATAAACATAGCAAAAAGCAGATTCACAGAAAGCTTCTTTCCCGTTTTTATCTGAAAAGATTTCCTTTTTCACCACAGTCCTGAATGGGCTCCGGAAGGTCCCTTCCGGATACGTTCATGGCAGTTTGCAAGTTGCGTAATGTAAAGAAAGCTTTATCTATGTGAGATGATAGCAAATATCAAAGAGTAGTTCTCTAGAAAGATTCTTTCCAGTTTTTCTCTGAGGATGTTTCCCCTTTCACTATCGGCATCAACATGCTCCCGAATATCACTTGGTACCTGTTCCCCCAGAAGGGATTCCCCGATGCTGTATAACACTCTGACTGCAATGCACATAAGTCAAGCATTTCCTTGGAAAGCTTCTCTCCAGTTTTGGTCTGAACATATTTCCTTTCTCACCATGAGCCTCAAAGTGCTCCCGAATATCGCATCACATGCTAAACATACACAGGGTTATAAAACTGCTCAATGAAAAGAGAGGCTTAACTGAGTGAGAGGTATTAAGACAACACAGGGCAGATTCAGAGAAAGCTACTTTTTGGGTTTTACCTGAGGATACTTCTTTCTCCATATTCTAGGTATCATTCCCAGAGGTCCTTCCTCAGATTTCACAAGAACAGTGATTTCAAACTGCTCAATGCAAAAACGGTTTAACTCTATGAGACAAAAACACATATTGCAAAGCTGTTGCTCAGAAAGATTCTCTGCAGGTTTCATTGGAAGACGTTTCCTTGCTCACCACAAGCCTCCCGGTGTCACTAAATATCCCTTCACAGATACTTCAAAGACAGAGTTTTGAAACTGGTCAACCTAGAGTAACCATTAACTATGTGAAGTGAATGCACATATCAGAGAGCAGATTCTTGGAACGCTTCTTCTTCGATTTTATTTCAGTATATTTCACTATTCCCCATAGTCCTCAATGCGTTCCAAAATATCAATTTTTTGATTTCAAAGGAACAGTGTTCAAAAGCTGCCTTGTGAGAAAAGAGGTATAACTCCCTGAGTGGAATGCATACATCACAAAGTCGTTTCTCAGAAAGCTTCTATCCACTTTTTATCTGAAGATATCTCCTCTTTCACCGTAGGCCGGAATGTGCTCCTGAATGTCCCTTCGTCGATCCATGCATGACGGAGTTTACAAACTGAGTAATATAAGAAAAGTTCTAACTATGAGAGATTAATAAATACATCTAACACAAAGCAGTTTCACAGAAATCTTCCTTCCAGTTTTTGTCTGAGGATATTTCCTTTTTCACCATAGCCATCCCTATACTCCTGAATGTCTCTTGGTAGCTTTTTCTCCAAAAGGGATTCTGGAATCCTCTAGGAGAAGAAAGGTGAGTGGAATGCACACATCATTCTGTGAGTGGAAAGCACACGTCATTTTCTGAGTGGAATTCTGTGAGTGGAATGCACACATCACAAAGCAGCTCTTCAGAAAGCTTCTCTCCAGTTTCTATCTGGAGACGTGCCCATTCTCACCGTAAGCCTCAAAGCACTACTGAATATCCCTTTGCAGACTAAACAAAGACGCTGTTATGATACTGCTCAATGAAAAGAGAAGCGCAACTCTGTGAGCAGAATTCACGTGACAGCAGTTTCACAGAAAGCTTCCTTCTGGTTTCTCTCTGAGGTTATTTCTTTTTCAGGATATTCTAAAGGGCGTTTCCAAATGTCCTTTCTCAGATTCAACAGAAACAGAGATTTCAAACTACTCAATCCAAAGCATGATTTAACTCTATGAGATGAGCACAAACTTCACAAAACTGTTGCGCATTAAGCTTCTCTGAAATTTTCAATGGAAGACATTTCCTTGCTCCACAGAGGCCTCTGGTTGCCACTTACTATCCCTCGCAGAAACCTCAAAGACCGACTTTCAAACTGGGAAATGTAGAGAAATCTTTAACCCTGTGAAAAGAATGGACATGTCAGAGAGCAGTTTCTTTGAGTGCTTCTTTCTGTTTTTTATTGTACGATATTTCACTTTTTGCCATAGTCTTCAATGCACTTAGAATATCTCTCTTTTGGTTTTCCAGGAACAGTGATGAAACTGTGGCTTATGAGAAGGAAGTTACAACTCCCTGAGTGGAATGCACACATCACCAAGCAGTTTCTCAGAAAGCTTCTCTCCAGTTTTTATCTGGCTATGTTTCCTATTTCACCATAGGTCTGAATATGATCCCAAATATCCCTTCGCGTATCCATCCAAGAGGGAGTTTCCAAGCTGTATAATGTAAAGAAAGCTTGATCTCTGTGAGATGAATAAACATAGCAATAAGCAAATTCACAGAAACCTTCTTTCCAGTTTTTATCTGAAGAAATTTCCTTTTTCATCACAGTCCTGAATGGGCTCCGGAATGTCGCTTCTGGATCCGACCATGGCAGTTTCCAAGCTACGTAATGTAAAGAAAGCAGTATCTATCTGAGATGATTACACATATCACAGAGTAGTTTTCTAGAAAGCTTTTTCCAGTTTTAGTCTGAGGCTATTTCTCTTTTCACCTTCGGCACCAAAATGCTCCCAAATGTTACCTGGTACCTGTTTCTCTGAAAGGGTTCCCCCGATGCTGCATGAGAAGACAGGTATAACACTGTGAGTGGAATGAACTCATCACAAGGCAGTTCCTCGAAAAGCTTCTCTCCAGTTTTTGTCTGAACATATTTCCTTTTTCACCTTTAGCCTCAAAGTGCTTCTGAATACCCCGCAACACGTTAAGCATACACAGAATTAGAAAACTGCTCAATGAAAAGAGGGGCTTATCTGAGTGACAGCCATTAAGACAACACAGACCAGTTTCACAGAAAGCTTCCTTATGGATTTTACCTGAGGATATTTCTTTCTCCATGTTCTAAGGATTGTTCCCAAATGTCCTTCCTCAAATTCCACAAAAGCAGTGACTTCAAGCTGTTCAATCCAAAGAACGGTTTAACTCTATGAGACGAATATACACATCACAAAGCAGTTGGTCAGAAAGTCTCTCTGTAAGTTTCATCGGAAGACGTTTCCTTATTCAGCACAGGCCTCCTGGCCTCACTATATATCCCTTCACAGATTCTCCAAAGACAGAGTTTCGAAACTGGACAACATAGAGCAAGCATTAATTCTGTGAAGTGAATGCACTTATCAGAGAGCAGATTCTTGGAATGCTTCTTCCTCGAATTTATTTCAGTTTATTTCACTATTCGCAATAGTGATCAATGCACTCCGAAATATCACTTTTTCAGTTTCACAGGGATGGGTTCAAACACTGCCTTGTGAGAAAAGAGGTATAACTCCCTGAGTGGCATGCATGCATAGCAAAGTCGTTTCTCAGACACCTTCTCTCCAAGTTTTATCTAAAGATAACTCCTCTTTCACCGTAGGCCTGAATTTGCTCCTGAATGTCCCTTCGTGGATCCGTTCATGACGGAGTTTCCAAACTGCGTAATATACAAGAAGTTTTACCTATGCGAGATGAATAAATATATCTAACACAAAGCAGTTTCACAGAAATCTTTCCAGTTTTTGTCTGAGGATATTTCCTTTTTCACCATAGCCATCCCTATACTCCTGAATGTCTCTTGGTAGCTTTTTCTCCAAAAGGGATTCTGGAATCCTCTAGGAGAAGAAAGGTGAGTGGAATGCACACGTCATTCTGTGAGTGGAATGCACTGGTCATTCTGTGAGTGGAATTCTGTAAGTGGAATGCACACATCACAAAGAAGCTCCTCAGACAGCTTCTCTCCAGTTTCCATCTGAAGACATTTCCTTTCTCACCGTAAGCCTCAAAGCCTTCCTGTATATCCCTTCACAGACTAAACAAAAACAGTGTTATGATACTGCTCAATGAAAAGAGAAGCTTAACAGTGTGAGCGGAATTCACGTGACACAGAGCAGTTTCATAGAAAGCTTCGTTCTGGTTTCTCCATGAAGTTATTTCTTTTTCAGGATATTCTAAAGAGCGTTTCCAGATGTCCTTTCTCAGATTCCACAGAAACAGTGATTTCAAACTACTCAATCCAAAGAATGATATAACTCTATGAGATGATCACAAACTTCACAAAAGGGTTGTGCACAAAGCTTCTCTAAAATATTCGATGGAAGACATTTCCTTGCTCGACACTGGCCTCCGGTTGCCACTTACTATCCCTTTGCAGAACCTTCAAAGACCGACTTTCAAAGTGGGAAATGTAGAGTAAGGTTTAACCCTGTGTAAAAAGAGACATGTCAGAGAGCAGTTTCTTCGAGTGCTTGTTTCTGTTTTTTTATTGGATATTTCAATTTTTCCATAGACTTCGAAGTGCTCTGAATATCACTCTTTTGGTTTACAGGAACAGTGTTCAAATTGTGCCTTATGAAAAGAAAGTTATAACTCCCTGAGAGGAATGCACCAGTCACCAAGCAGTTTCACAGAAAGCTTCTCTCCCGTTTTGATCTGACTACATTTCCGATGTCACTATAGGCCTGAATGTGATCCCAAATATCAATTCGTGGATAAACCCATGAGGGAGTTTCCAATCTGTGCAATGTAAAGAAAGCTTCATCTATGTGAGATGAATAAACAGAGCAAAAAGCAGATTCACAGAAAGCTTTCCCCTTCTGATCTGAAGATATTTCATTATTCACCATAGTCCCTAAAGTGCTCCCGAAGGTCCCTTCATGGATCTGTCCATGACAGTTTCCAAGCTGCGTAATGTAAAGAAGCCATTATCTATGTGAGATGATTACACATATTACAGAGTAATTTTGTAGAAAGCTTTTTCCAGTTTTAATCTGAGGCTATTTCCCTTTTCACCATCGGCACCAACATGCTCCCAAATACCACTTGGTACCTGTTTCTCCAAAAGGGTTTCCCCGACGCTGTATGAGAAGAGAGGCCTAACACTGTGAGTGGAATGCCCATGTCACTAGGCAGTTCCTCAGAAAGCGTCACTCCAGCTTTGGTCTGAACATAGTTCCTTTTTCACCGTAAGCCTTAAAGTGCTCCCGAATATCCCGTAACATGCTAATCATACACAGAGTTAGAAAACTGCTCAGTGAAAAGAGAAGCTTATTTGAGTGAGAGTCATTAAGTCGACACAGAGCAGTTTCACAGAAAGCTTCCTTCTGGATTTTACCTGAGGATATTTCTTTCTCCATGTTCTAAG
Organism: Piliocolobus tephrosceles; assembly: GCF_002776525.5. NCBI lineage: Eukaryota > Metazoa > Chordata > Mammalia > Primates > Cercopithecidae > Piliocolobus > Piliocolobus tephrosceles. Next base: position 67,127,846 of record NC_045452.1, read on the forward strand.
GATCATTCCCAAATGTCCTTCCTCAGATTCCGCAAACACAGTGATTTCAAGCTGTTCAATCCAAAGAGTGGTTTAACTCTATGAGACGAATGCACACATCACAAAGCAGTTGCTCAGAAAGTTTCTCTGCAGGTTTCATCGCAAGACGTTTCCTTGCTCACCACAAGCCTCCAGGCGTCACTAAATATCCCTTCAGAGATCCTTCAAAGACAGAGTTTCAAAACAGGGCAAGATAGCTTAAGCATTAAGTCTGTGAAGTGAATGCACCTATCAGGGAGCAGATTCTTGGAACTCTTCTTCCTCGAATTTATTTCAGTATATTTCACTATACGCCATAGTCCTCAATGCGCTCTGAAATATCACTTTTTGGCTTGTGAGAATAGAGGTAAAACTGCCTGAGTGGAATGCATACATCACAAAGTCGTTTCTTAGAAAGCTTCTCTCCACTTTTTATCTGAAGATATCTCCTCTTTCACCGTAGGCTTGAATGTGCTCCCAAATGTCGCTTCGAGGATTTGCGCATGACGGAGTATCCAAAATGCGTAATATGAGAAAAGTTTTAACTATGCAAAATGAATGAATAAACAGAAAACTTCTTTCCAGTTTGTGTCTGAGAATATTTCCTTTTTCACCATAGCCATCCCTATACTCCCGAATGTCTCTTGGTAGCTTCTTCTCCAAAAGGGATTCCAGAATCCCCTAGGAGAAGAAAGGTGAATGGAATGCACACGTCATTCTGAGAGTGGAATGCACACGTCATTCTGTGAGTGGAATTCTGTGAGTGGAATGCATACGTCACAAAGCAGCTCCTCAGAAAGTATCTCTCCAGTTTCTATCTGAAGATGTTTCCTTTCTCACGGTGAGCCTCAAAGCATTCTTGTGTATCCTTTCACAGACTAAACAAAAAGATTGTTATGATACTGCTCAATGAAAAGAGAAGCTTAACTGCGTGAGCGGAATTCACGTGACACAGAGTAGTTTCATAGAAAGCTTCCTTCTGGTTTCTTTCTGAGGTTTTTTCTTTTTCAGGATATTCTGAAGAGCGTTTCCAAATGTCCTTTCTCAGATTCCACAGAAACAGTGATTTCAAAATACTTAATCAAAGGATGATTTAACTCTATGAGATGAGTACAAACTTCACAAAAGAGTTGCACACAAAACTTCTCTCAAATATTCGATGGAAGACATTCCATTTCTTGACACAGGCCTCCGGTTGCCACTTACTATCCCTTTGTAGAACCCTCAAAGACCGACTTTCAAACTGGGAAATGTAGACTACGCTTTAACCTTGTGTAAAAATGGACATGTCAGAGAGCAGTTTCTTCGAGTGCTTCTTTCTGTTTTTTATTGGACATTTCAATTTTGCCATAAACTTCAGTGGGCTCCGAATATCACTCTTTTGGTTTTCCAGGAGCAGTATTCAAAATGTGCCTTATGTGAAGAAAGTTATAACTCCCTGAGAGAAATGCACCGGTCACCAAGCAGTTTCACAGAATGCTTCTCTCCTGTTTTGATCTGACTATATTTCCTATTTCACTATAGGCCCGTATGTGATCCCAAATAACCCTTCGTGGATCCATCCATGAGGGTGTTTCCAAGCTGTGCCATGTAAAGAAAGCTTCATTTATGTGAGATGAATAAACATAGCAAAAAGCCGATTCCCAGAAATCTTCTTTTCCGGTCTGATCTGAAGATATTTCATTTTTCACCGTAGTCCTCAAAGTGCTCCTGAAGGTCCCTTCGTGGATCCGTCAATGACAGTTTCCAAGCTGAATAATGTAAAGAAGGCATTATCTATGTTAGATGATGACACATATCACAGAAAAGATTCCTAGAAAGCGTTTTCCAGTTTGAGTCTGTGGCTATTTCCCTTTTCACCATCGGCACCAACATGCTCCCAAATACCACTTGGTACTTGTTTCTGCAAAAGGGTTTCCCCAACGCTATATGAGAAGAGAGGTATAACACTGTGAGTGGAATGCACACGTCACAAGGCAGTTCCTCAGAAACCTTCTCTGTAGCTTTGGTCTAAACATAATTCCTTTTTCACCTTTAGCCTCTAAGTGCTTCCGAATATCCCGTCACATGCTAAGCATACACAGGGTTAGAAAACTGCTCAATGAAAAGAGGGGCTTACCTGAGTGACAGCCATTAAGGTGACACAGAGCAGTTTCACAGAAAGCTTCCTTCTGGATTTTACCTGAGGATATTTCTTTCTCCATGTTCTGAGGATAGTTCCCAAATGTCCTTCCTCAGATTTCACAAAAACAGTGATTTCAAGCTGTTCAATCCAAACAACGGTTTAACTCTATGAGACGAATATACACATTGCAAAGCCATTGCTCAGAAAGTTTCTCTGCAGACTACATTGGAAGACGTTTCCGTGCTCATCGCAACCCTCTGGGCATCACTAAATATCCCTTCACAGATCCTTCAAAGACAGAGTTTCGAAAGTGGGCAACATAGAGTAAGCATGAACTCTGTGAAGTGGATGGACTTATCAGAGAGGAGATTCTTGGAAGGCTTTTTCCTCGATTTTATTTCAGTGTATTTCACTATTTGCCATAGTCCTCAATGCGCTCCGAAATATCACTTTTTCGGTTTCACATGAACAGTGTTCAAACACTGCCTTGTGAAAAAAAGGTTTAACTCCCCCAGTGGAATGCATGCATCACAAAGTCGTTTCTCGGGAAAGCTTCTCTCCACTTTTTATCTGAAGATATCTCCTGTTTCACCATAGGCCTGAATGTGCTCCCGAAAGTCCCCTTGCATATTATTCCATGAAGGAGTATCCAAACTGCATAATATCAGAGAAGTTTTAACTATGTGAGATAAATAAATATATCTAACACAAAGCAGTTTCACAGAAATCTTCTTTCCACTTTCTGTCTGAGGATATTTCCTTTGTCACCATAGCCATCCCTATACTCTCGAATGTCTCTTGGTATCTTCTTCTCCAAAAGGGATTCTGGAATCCTCTAGGAGAAGAAAGGTGAGTGGAATGTACACGTCATTCTCTGAGTGGAATGCACATGTCATTCTGTGAGTGGAATTCTATGAGTGGAATGCAAACGTCACAAAGCAGCTCCTCAGAAAGCTTCTCTTCAGTTTCTATCTGAAGACGTTTCCTTTCTCATCGTAAGCCTCACAGTGCTCCTCAATATCCCTTCACAGTCTAAGCAAAAACAGTGTTATGATACTGCTCAATGAAAATAGAAGCTTACCTTTGTGAGCGGAATTCACGTGACACAGTGCAGTTTCACAGAAAGCTTCCTTCTGGTTTCTCTCTGAGGTTATTTCTTTTTTTCAGGATATTCTAAAGAGCATTTCCAAATATCCTTTCTCAGATTTCACAGAAACATTGATTTCAAACTACTCAATCCATTGAATGATTTAACTCTATGAGATGAGCACAAACTTCACAGAAGAATTACGCAGAAAAATTCTCTCAAATATTCGATGGGAGACATTTACTTACTTGATGCAGGCCTCCGGCTGCCACTTACTAACCTTTCCCAGAATCCTCAAAGACTGACTTTTTAACTGGGAAATGAAGAATAAGGTTTAACCCCGTGTAAAATGGACATGTCAGGGAGCAGTTTCTTCGAATGCTTCCTTCTGTTTTTTATTGTAAATTTCAATTTTGCCATAGTCTTCAATGTACTCCGAATATCACTCTTTTGGTTTTTCAGGATCAGTGTTCAAACTGTGCCTTATGAGAAGAAAATTATATCTCCCTGTGTGGAATGCACACGTAACCAAGCAGTTTTTCAGAAAGCTTGTCTCCCGTTTTGATTTGACTATATTTCCTATTACACTATAGGCCTGAATGTGATCCCTAATATCCCTTCACGGATCCATCCACGAGGAAGTTTCCAAGCTGTGTAACGTAAAGAAAGCTTCATCTATGTGAGATGAATAAACATAGAAACAAGCAGATTCACAGAAAGCTTCTTTCTCATTTTTATCTGAAGATATTTCGTTTTTCACCATAGTCCTCAAAGTGTTCCCGAAGGTCCCTTCATGGATCCTTCCATGAGAGTTTCCAAGCTGCATAATGTAAAGGAAGCATTGTCTATGTGAGATGATTACACATATCTCAGAGTAGTTTCCTAGAAAGCTTTTTCCAGTTTTAGTCTGAGGCTATTTCCCTTATCACCATCGGTACCAACATGCTCCCGAATATCACTTGGTACCTATTTCTCCAAAAGGGTTTCCCCAACGCTGTAAGAGAAGTGAAGCATAACACTGTGAGTGGAATTCACACGTCACAAGGCATTTCCTCAGAAAGCTTCTCTCCAGTTTTGGTCTGAACATATTTCCTCTTTCGTGGAGAGCCTCAAAGTGCTCCCGAATATCCTGTCATACACTAAGCATACACAGGGTTAGAAAACTGCTCAATGAAAAGAGGGGCTTCCTGAGTGAGAGCCATTAAGATGACACAGCAGTTTCACAGAAAGCTTCCTTCTGGATTTTACCTGAGGATATTTCTTTCTCCCTTTTCTAAGGATTGTTCCCACATGTCCCTCTCAGATTCCACAAAAACAGTGATATCAAGCTGTTCAATCAAAAGAATGGTTTAACTCTATGAGACGAATACACACATAGCAAAGCCACTGCTCAGAAAGTTTCTCTGCAGGTTTCAACGGAAGATGTTTCCTTGCCCACCACCAGCCTCTGGGTGTCACTGAATATGCCTTCACAGATCCTTCAAAGACAGAGTTTCGAAACTGGACAATGTGGAGTAAGCATTAACTCTGTGAAGAGAATGCACATATCAGGGAGCAGATTCTTGGAACGCTTCTTCCTCAATTTTATTTCAGTATATTTCACTGTTCGCCATTGTCCTGAATGTGCTCCGAAATATCACTTTTTCGGTTTCACAAAAACAGTGTTCAAACACAGCCTTATGAGAAAAGAGGTATATCTCCCTGAGTGGAATGAATATATCACAAAGTCGTTTCTCAGAAATATTCTCTCCATTTTTTATCTGAAGATATCTCTTCCTTCACCATAGGCTTTAATGTGCTCCCGAACATCTCTTCGAGTATCTGTGCATGACGGAGTTTCAAAACTGCGTAATATAAGAAAAGTTTTAACCATGTGAGGTGAATAAATATAGCTAACACAAGGAATTTCACAGAAATCTGCTTTCCAGTTTTTGTCTGAGGATATTTCCTTTTTCACCATAGCCATCCCTACACTCCCTACTATCTCTTGGTAGATTTTTCTCCAAAAGATATTCCGGAATTCTCTAGGAGAAGAATGGTGAGTGGAATGCACACGTCATTCTGTGAGTGGAATTCTTTGAGTGGAATGCAGACGACACAAAGCAGCTCCTCCGAAAGCTTCTCTCCTGTTTCTATGTGAAGAGGTTTCCTTTCTCACGGTAAGCCACAAAGTGCTCCTGAATATCCCTTCGCAGACTCAGAAAAAACAGTGTTATGATACTGCTCAATGAAAAGAGAAGCTTAACTGTGTGAGTGGAATTCACGTGACACAGAGCAGTTTGACAGAAAGATTCCCTCTGGTATCACTCAGAGGTTATTTCTTTTTCAGGATATTCAAGGAGCGTTTCCAAATGTACTTTCTAAGATACCACAGACACAGTGATTTCAAACTACTCAATCCAAAAAACGATTTAACTCCATGAGATGAACACTAACTTCACAAAAGAGTTGCACAGAAGGCTTCTCTCAAATATTCTATGGAAGACATTTCCTTGCTCGACACAGGCCTCCGGTTGCCACTTAGTATCCTTTTGCAAAACCCTCAGAGACCGAATTTCACAGAAAGCTTAATTCTGGTTTCTTTCTGAGGTTTTTTCTTTTTCAGTATATTCTAAAGAACGTTTCAAAATATTCTTTCTCAGATTCCACAGAAACAGTGATTTCAAACTGCTTAATCCAAAGAATGATTTAACTCTATGAGATGAATACAAACATCACAAAATAATTGGACAGAAAGATTCTCTCCGATTTTTGATGGAAGACATTTCCTTGCTCGACACAGTCCTCCCGTTGCCAATTACTATCCCTTCACAGAACCCTCAAAGACCGACTTGCAACCTGGGAAATGTAGAGAAAGCTTTAACCCTGTGAAAACAAGAGACATGTCAGAGAGCAGTTTCTTCGAGTGCTTCTTTCTGTTTTTTATTGGACAACATTTCACGTTTTGCCATAGTCTTCAATGTGCTCCAAATATCACTCTTTAGGATTTACAAGAACAGTGTTCAAAATGTGCCTTATGAAAAGAAAGTTATATCTTCCTGAGTGGAATGCTCACATCACCAAACACTTTCTCAGAAAGCTTCTCTGCAGTTTTTATCTGAATACATTTTCTATTTCAACATAGGCCAGAATGTGATCCCAAATATACTTTCGTGGTTCCATCTACGAGGGAGTTTCCAAGCTGCGTAAGGTAAACTAAGCTTCACCTATGTGAGATGAATAAACATAGCAAAAGCAGATTAACAGAAAGCTTCTTTCCAGTTTTTATCTGAAGATGTTTCCTTTTTGACCATAGCCCTGAATGTGTTCCCAAAGGCTCCTTCATGGATCCGTCCATGACAGTTTCCAAGCTGCTTAATATAAAGAAAGCTTTATCTATGTCAGATGTTTACACATATCACAGAGTAGTTTCCTAGAAAGCTTCTTTATAGTTTTTGTCTGTGGCTATTTCCCTTTTCATCATTGGCATCAACATGCTCCCGTATATCATTTGATACCTAGTTCTCCAAAAGGGTTTCTCCGACGCTGTATGTGAAGAGAGGTATAACACTGTGCGTGGAATGCACACGTCACAAAGCAGTTCCTCAGAAAGCTTCTCTCCAGTTTCGGTCTGAACCTATTTCCTTTTTCACCGTTAGCCTCAAAGTGTTCCCGAATGTCTCAGCACACGCTAAGCATACACAGTGTTAGAAAACTGCTCAATGAAAAGAGAGGCTTAACAGAGCGAGAGGAACTAAGACGACACAGAGCAGTTTCACCGAAAGCTTCCTTCTGTGTTTTACCTGAGAATATTTCTTTCTCCATATTCTAAGGGTCGTTCCCATATGTCCTTCCCCAGATTCCACAAAAACAATGATTTCAAGCTGCTCAATCCAACAATGGTTTAACTCTATGAGATGAATACACACATCACGAAGCAGTTGCTCAGAAAAATTCTCTGCAAGTTTCATCAGAAGTCGTTTGCTCGCTCACCAAAAGCCTCCAGGAGTCACTAACTATCCCTTCACAGATTCTTGGAAGACAGAGTTGTGAGACTGGGCAACATAGAGTAAGCATTAACTCTGTGAAGTGAATGCACATATCAGAGAGCAGATTCTTGGAACGCTTGTTCCTCGATTTTATTTCAGTATATTTTCCTATTCTCCATAGTCCTCAATGCGCTCTGAAATATCATTTTTTCGGTTTCACAGGAGCAGTGTTCAAACACTGCCTTGTGAGAAAAGAGGTATAAATCCTGAGTGGGATGCATGTGTCACAAAGTACTTTCTCAGAGAGCTTCTATCCAGTTTTTATCTGAAGATATCTCCTCTTTTGTCGTAGGCCTGAATGTGCTCCCGAATGTCCCTTCGTGGATCCATGCATGACGGAGTTCCCAAACTGCATAATACAAGAAAAGTTTTAACCAGGCGAGATGAATAAATATATTTATCTCAAAGCAGGTTCACAGAAATATTCGTTCAAATTTTTGTCTGAGGATATTTCCTTTTTCACTAGAGCCGTACTTATACTCCTGAATGTCTCTTAGTAGCTTTTTCTACAAAAGAATTTCCGGAATCCTCTAGGAGAAGAAAGGTATATTTCTTTTAGTGGAATGCACAGGTGATGAAGCAGATCCTAAGAAAGCTTCTCTCCAGTTTCTATCTGAAGACATTTCCTTTCTTACTGCAAGGCTCAAAGAGCTCCTGAATATCCTCTCTCAAAGTAAACGAAAACAGTGTTATGATATTCCCCAATGAAAAGAGAAGCTTTACTGTGTGAGCAGAATTCATGTGACACAGAGCAGTTTCACAGAAAGCTTCCTTCTGGTTTCTCGCTGAGGTTATTTCCTTTTCAGGATATTCTGAAAACTGTTTTCAATTGTCCTTTCCCAGATTCCTGAGAAACAGTGATTTCAAACTGCTCAATCCCAAGAAAGACTTAACTCTATGAGTTGAATACAAACATCACAAAACAGTTGTGCAGAAAGCTTCTCTCCAATTTTCGATGTAAGTCATTTCCTTCCTCGACATCAGCCACCCGTTGTCACTTACTATACCTTCACAGAACCCTCAAAGGCCGACTTTCATACTTGGAAATGCAGAGTAAGTTTTAACACTGTGAAAAGAATGGACATGTCAGAGAGGAGTTTCTTTGGGTGCTACTTCCTGTTTTTTATTGGACGACATTTCACTTTTTGCCATACTCTTCATTGTGCCCCGAATATCACTCTTTTGGTTTTGCAGGAACAGTGTTCAAACTGTGCTTAATGAGAAGAGTTATAAGTCCCTGAGTGGAATGCACACATCACCAAGCATTTTCTCAGAAAGCTTTTCTCCAGTTTTTATCTGACTATGTTTTCTATTTCACCTTAGGCTGGAATGTGATCCCAAATATCCCTTCGCGGATCCATCCACGAGTGAGTTTCCCAGCTGCGCAATGTAAAGGAAGCTTCATCTATGTGAGATGAGTAAGCATAGCAAAAAGCAGATTCACAGAAACCTTCTTTCCACTTTTTATCTGAAGATATTTCCTTTTTCACCATAGTCCCTTATGTGGTCCCAAAGGTCCCTTCCTGGATCCGTCCATGACAGTTTCCAAGCTGCGGAATGTAAAGAAATCTTAATCCATGTCAGATGATTACATATATCAGAGAGAAGTTTCCGAGAAACTTCTTTCCAGTTTTTGTCTCAGGCTATTCCCTTTTCACCATTGGCAGTGACATGCTCCCGAATATCACTTGATGCCATTTCTCCAAAAGGGTTTCCCCAATGCTGTATGAGAAGAAAGGTATAACACTGTGAGTGGAATGCACACGTCACAAAGCAGTTCCTCAGAAAGCCTCTCTCCAGCTTCGGTATAAACATATTTCCTTTTTCACAGTCAACCTCAAAGTGCGCCCGAATATCCCATCACATGATAAACATACACAGGGTTAGAAAACTGCTCTATGAAGAGAGAGGCTTAACTGAGCGAGAGGAATTAAGATGACACAGAGCAGTTTCACTAAAAGCTTCCTTCTGGATTTTACCTGAGGATATTTCTTTCCCCATATTCTAAGAATCTTTCCCAAATGTCCTTCCTCAGATGCCACAAAAACAGTGATTTAAAGCTGCTCAATCCAAAGAATGGTTTAACTCTAGGAGACGAATACACACATCACAAAGCAGTAGCTCAGAAAGCTTCTTGGCAGGTTTCATCAGAAGATGTTTCCTTGCTCACCACAAGCCTCCGTGCATCACTAAATATCCCTTCACAGATTCTTCAAAGACAGCGTTTCAAAACTGGGTAACGTAGAGTAAGCATTAACTCTGTGAAGTGAATGCACATATCAGAGAGCAGATTCTTGCAATGCTTCTTCCTCATTTTGTTTCAGTATATTTCACTATTTGACATAGTCCTCAGTGCGCTCCGAAATATCGCTTTTTCGGTTTCACAGGAACATTGTTCAAACGCAGTGTTGTGAGAAGAGAGCTATAACTCCCTGAGTGGCATGCATACATCACAACGTTGTTGCTCAGAAAGCTTCTATCCAGTTTTTATCTGAAGATATCTCCTCTTTCACCATAGGCCTGAATGTGCTGGCGAATGTCCCTTCGTGGATCCATGCATGATGGAGTTAACAAACTGCATAATATAAGAAAAGTTTTAACTATTTGAGATAAACAAATATATTTAACACCAAGAAATTTCACAGAAATCTTCTTTCCAGTTTTTGTCTGAGGATATTTCCTTTTCACCATAGCTGTCCCTATACTCCAGAATGTCTCTTGGTATCTTTATCTCCGAAAGGGATTCTGGAATCCTCTATGAGAGGAAGAGCATATTTCGGTGAGTGGAACATACACACCACAAAGCAGCTCCTCAGAAAGCTTGTCTCCAGTTTCATTCTAAAGATTTTCCTTTCTCACTGTAAACCTCAAAGCACTCCAGATTATCCCTTCACAGACTAAACAAAAACAGGTTTCTGATACTGCTCTATGGAAAGAGAAGCTTAACTTTGTGAGCAGAATTCAGGTGACACAGAGCAGTTTCACAGAAAGCTTCCTTCTGGTTTCCATCTGAGGTTTTTCCTTTTTCAATATATTCTAAAGAGCATTTCCAAATGTCCTTTCTCAAATTCCACAGAAGGAGTGATTTCAAACTGCTCAATCCAAACAATGTTTTAACTCTATGAGATGAATACATACAACTCAAAAGAGTTGCACAGAAAGATTCTCTCCGATTTTCGATGGAAGACATTTCCTTGCTCAACACAGGCCTCCGGTTGCCACTTAATATTCCTTCGCAGAACCCTCAAAGACCGACATTCAAACTGGAAAATGTAGAGTAAGCTTTATCCCTATGAAAAGAATGGACATGTCAGAGAGCAGTTTTTTGAGTGTTTCTTTCTGTTTTTTACTGGACGACATTTCACTTTTCAAACTTTTCAAACATTTTCAGCTTCCAAACTCTGTCTTTGAAGAATCTGTGAGGGGATATTTAGTGATGCATGGAGGCTTGTGGTGAGTGAGCAAACGTCTTCCAATGAAACCTGCAGAGAAACGTTCTGAGCAACTGCTTTGCTCAGAACTGCATAATGTAAACTTTCTGTGAATCATAGGTTTCATAGCGCTCCAAAATATCACTTTTTTGGTTTCACAGGAACAGAGTTCAAACACTGCCTTGTGAGAAAAGAGGTATAATTCCATGAGTGGAATGCATATATCAGAAAGACTTTTCTCAGAAAGCTTCTCTCTACTTTTTAACTGAAGATATCTCCTCTTTCACCATAAGCCTGAATGTGCTCCTGAATGTCGCTTCGCAGATCCGTGCATGACGGAGTTTCCAAACTTCGTAACATAGGAAAAGTTTTAACTATGCGAGATGAATAAACATATCCAACACAAAGCAGTTTCACAGAAATCTTCCTTCTAATTTTTGTCTACAGATATTTCCTTTTTCACCACAGCCATCACTATACTCCCGAATGTCTCTTGGTAGTTTTTTCTCCAAAAGGGATTCCGGAATCCTCTAGGAGAACAAAGGTGAGTGGAATGCACATGTCATTCTGTGAGTGGAATGCACACTTCATTCTGTGAGTGGAATTCTGTGAGTGGAATGCACACGTCACAAAGCAGCTCTTCGGAAAACTTCTCTCCAGTTTCTATGTGAAGGCGTTTACTTTCAAACAATAAGCCTCAAAGCGCTCCTGAATATCCCTTCACAGACTAAATATAAACAGTGTTATGATACTGCTCAAGGAAAAGAGAAGCTTAACTGTGTGAACCTAATTCACGTGACACAGAGCAGTGCCACAGAGAGCTTCCTTCTGGTTTCTGTCTGAGGTTATTTATTTCTGAGGATATTCTAAAGAGCGTTTCCAAATGTCCTTTCTCAGATCCCACAGAAACATTGATTTCAAACTACTCAATCCAAAAAATGATTTAACTCTATGAGATGATTACAAACCACACAAAAGAGTTGCGCACAAAGCTTCTCTCAAATATTCAGTGGAAGACATTTCCATGCTTGACACAGGCCTCTGGTTGCCACTTATGACCCCTTCACAGGACCCTCAAAGACCGACTTTCAAACTGGGAAATGTAGAGTAAGATTTCACCCTGTGTAAAAATGGACATGTCAGCAGTTTCTTAGAGTGGTTCTTTCTCTTTTTTATTGGACATTTCAATTTTGCCAGAGATTTCAGAGTGCTCCGAATATCACTCTTTTGGTTTTACGGGAACAGTGTTCAAATTGGGCCTTATGAGAAGAAAGTTATAACTCCCTAAGAGGAATGCACCCGTCACCAAGCATTTTCACAGAAAGCTTTTCTCCCGTTTTGATGTGACTATATTTCTTATTTCACTATATTCCCAAATGTGATCCCAAATATCCCTTCGTAGATCCATCCATGAGGTAGTTTGCAAGCTGTGCAATATAAAGTAAACTTCATCTATGTGAGTTAAATAAACATAGCAAAAAGCAGATTCCCAGAAGGCTTCTTTTGCATTCTGATCTGAAGATCTTTCGTTTTTCTCCATAGTACTCAGAGAGCTCCTGAAGGTCCCTTCGTGGATCCGTCTAGGAAAGTTTCCAAGCTGCGTAATGTAAAGAAGGCATTATCTATGTGAGATGATTCCATATGTCACAGTGTAGTTTCCTAGAAAGCTTTTTTTCCATTTTTAATCTGAGGATATTTCCCTTTTCAACATCGGCAACAACATGCTCCTGAATACAACTTGGTACCTGTTTCTCAAAAAGGGTTTCCCTGACGCTGTATGAGAAGAGAGGCATAACACTGTGAGTGGAATGCACACGTCACAAGGCAGTTCCTCGGAAAGCTTCTCTCCAGCTTTGGTCTGAACATATTTCCTTTTTCACATTAAGCCTCAAAGTGCTCCCGAATATCCCGTCACACGATAAGCATACAGAGGGTTAGAAACTTGCTCAATGAAAAGAGTGGCTTAACTGAGTGAGAGCCGTTAAGACGACACAGAGCAGTTTCACAGAAAGCTTCCTTCTGGGTTTTACCTGAGGATATTTCTTTTGGAATGCTTCTTCCCCTATTTTATTTCAGTGTATTTATCTTTCACTATTCGGCATAGTCCTCAATGCACTCCGAAATATCACTTTTTCGGTTTCACAGAACAGTGTTCAAATGCTGCCTTGTGAGAAAAGAGGTATAACTCCCTGAGTGGAATGCATACATCACAAAGTAGGTTCTCAAAAAGCTTCTATCCATTTTTATCTGAAGCTATCTCCTCTTTCACCGTAAGCCTAAATGTGCTCCCGAATGTCTTTTCGTGGATCCGTGCATGACGGAGTTTCCAAACTGCATAATACGAGAAAAGTTTTAACTATGCGAGATTAATAAATTTATCTAACTAAAGCAATTTCACAGAAATCTTCTTTCCAGGTTTTGTCTCAGAATATTTCCCTTTTCACCACAGCCGTGCCTGTACTCCCGAATGTCTCTTGGTAGCTTTTTCTCCATAAGGGATTTTGGAATCCTCTCTGAGAAGAAATGTATACTTCTGTGAGTGGAATGCACAGGTCACAAAGCAGCTCCTGAGAAAGCTTCTCTCCAATTTCCATCTGAAGACGTTTCGTTTCTCACCGTAAGCCTCAAAGCACTCCAGAATATCCCTTCGGATATTCCATAGTCCTCAATGTGCTCCCAAATATCACTTTTTCAGTTTCACAGGAACGGTGTTCAAACACTGCCTTGTGAGAAAAGAGGTATAACTCCCTGAGTGGAATGCATACATCACAAAGTCGTTTCTCACTAATTTTCTCTCCACTTTTTATCTTAGGATATCTCCTCTTTCACCGTAGCCCTGAATGTGCTCCTGTATGCATGTCCCTTCGTGGATCTGTCCATGACAGTTTCCAAGCTCCGTAATGTAAAGAAAGCTTTATCTGTGTGACATGATTACACAAATCACAGAGTAGTTTCCTAGAAAGCTTCTTTCCTGTTTCTGTCTGAGGCTATTTACCTTTTCACCATCAGCATCAACATGCTCCCAAATATCACTACGCACCTTTCCTCCAAAAAGGTTTCCCTGACACTGTATGAGAAGAGAGGTATAAGACTGTGAATGGAATGCACACGTCAGAAAGCAGTTCCTCAGAAAGGTTCTCTGCAGTTTCGGTCTGAACATATTCCCTTTTTCACCGTAGGCCTCAGAGTGCTACTGAATATTCCATCACACACTAAACATACACAGGGTTAGAAAACTGCTCTCTGGAAAGAGAGGCTTAACTGAGCAACCGGAATTAAGACGACAGAGAGCAGTTTCACAGAAAGCTTCCCACTGGATTTTTCCTGAGCATATTACTTTTTACATATTCTATGGATCATTCCCAAATGTCCTTCATCAGATGTCACAAAAACAGTGATTTCAAGCTGCTCAATACAAAGAATGGTTTAATTCTAGGAAACGAATACACACGTCACAAAGCAGTTGCTCACAATGTTTCTCTGCAGGTTTCATCGGAAGACGTTTTCTTGCTCAGCACAAGCCTCCAGGCGTCACTAAATATCGCTTCACAGATCCTTCAAGGACACAGTATCGAAACTGCACAACATAGAGTAAGTATTACTTCTTTGAAGTGAATGCACACATCAGAGAGCAGATTCCTGGAACGCTTCCTCCTCGATTTTATTTCAGTATATTTCACTATTACCCATAGTCATCAATGCGCCCAGAAATATCACTTTTTCGGTTTCACAGGAACAATGTTCAAACACTGCCTTGTGAGAAAAGAGGTATGACTCCCTGAGTGGAATGCATACATCACAAAGTAGTTTCTCAGAAAGCGTCTATCCAGTTTTAATATGAAGATATCTCCTCTTTCATTGTAAGCCTGAATGTGCTCCAAATGACCCTTCATGGATCCATGTCAGAGTTTCCAAACCGCGTAATATGAGAAAAGTTGTAACTATGTGACATGAATAAATATATGTAACACAAAGCAGATTTACAGAAATCTTCTTTCCAGTTTATTTCTGAGGATATTTCCTTTTTCACCACAGCTGACCCTGTATTCCCTAATGTCTCTTGGTAGCTTTTTCTCCAAAAGGGATTCCGGAATACTCTATGAGAAGAAATGTATACTTCTGTGAGTGGAATGCACACGTCACAAAGCAACTCCTCAGTAATCTTCTCTCCAGCTTCTATCTGAAGACGTTTCCTTTCTCACTGTAAGCCTCAAAGTACTCCTGAATATCCCTTCACAGACTAAACAAAAACAGTGTTATGATACTGCTCAGTGAAAAGAGAAGCTTAACTGTGAGAGCAGAATTCATGTTGCACAGAATAGATTCACAGAAAGCTTCCTTCTTGTTTCTCTCTGAGGTTATTTATTTTCAGGATATTCTAAAGAGCATTTCCAAATGTCCTTTCTCAGATTCCACAAACACAGTGATTTCAAACTGCTTAATCCAAAAAATGATGTAACACTATGAGATGAATACATACATCTCAAAAGAGTTACACAGAAAGATTCTCTCCCATTTTTGATGGAAGATATTTCCTTGTTCAACACAGGCCATTGGGTGCCACTTACTATCCCTTCGCAGTACCCTGAAACACCGACATTCAAACTGGGAAATATAGAGTGAGCTTTAACCCTCTCATAAGAATGGACATGTCAGAGAGCAGTTTATTCGAGTGCTTCTTTCTGTTTTTAGCTCGACGACATTTCACTTTTTACTATAATCTTCAATATGTTCCGAATATCACTCTTTTGCTTTTACAGGAACAGTGTTCTAACTGTGCCTTATGAGAAGAAAGTTATAACTCCCTGAGTGGAATGCACACATCATGAAACGGTTTCTCAGAAAGCTTCTCTCCAATTTTTATCTGACTATAATTCCTATTTCACCATAGGCCTGAATGTGATCCCAAATATCCCTTCGCAGATCCATCAACGAGGGAGTTTCCAAGCAGCATAATGTAAATAAAGCTTCATCTATGTGAGATGAATAAACATAGCAAAAAGCTGATTCACAGAAAGCTTCTTACTAGTTTTTATCTGAAGATGTTTCCTTTTCCAACACAGTCCTGAATGTGCTCCCGAAGGTCCCTTCGTGGAGCCGTCCATGACAGTTTCCAAGCTGCGTAATGTAAAAAAGCTTTAACTATGTGAGATGATTACACATATCACAGAGTAGTTTCCTGGAAAACTTCTTTCCAGTTGTTGTCTGAGGCTATTTCTCTTTTCCCCATTGGCATCAACATGCTCCCGAATATCACTAGGCACATTTCCTCAAAAAGGTTTCCCCGACACTGTATGCAAAGAGAGGTATAAGACTGGGAATGCAATGCACACAATGCAAAGTAGTTCCTCGGAAAGCCTCTTTCCAGTTTCGCTCTGCACATAATTCCTTTTTCACCGTAAGGCTCATAGTGCTCCCGAAATTTCATCACACTCTAAACATACACAGGGTTAGAAATCTGCCCAGTGAAAAGAGAGGCTTAAATGAGTGAGAGGAATTAAGATGAAACAGAGCATTTTCTCAGAAAGCTTCCTTCTGGGTTTTGCCTGAGGTATTTCTTTTTCAGTATATTCTAATGAACGTTTCCAAATGTCCTTTCTCAGATTCCACAGAAACACTGATTTCAAACTGCTTAATCCAAAGAATGATTTAACTCTATAAGATGAATACAAACATCAGAAAAAATTGGACAGAAAGATTCTCTGCGATTTTTGATGGAAGACATTTCCTTACTTGACAAAGTCCTCCCGTTGCCAATTACTATCCCTTCGCAGAACTCTCAAAGACTGACTTGCAAACTGGGAAATGTAGAGGAAGATTTTAACCCTGTGAAAACAATGGACATGTCAGAGAGCAGTTTCTTCGAGTACTTCTTTTTGTTTTTTATTATACAACATTTCACTCTTTGCCATAGTCTTCAATGTGCTCCGAATATCACTCTTTAGGTTTTACAAGAATGGTGTTCAAAATGTGCCTTATCAGAAGAAAGTTATATCTCCCTGAGTGGAATGCTCACATCACCAAGCAGATTCTCAAAAGCTTCTCTGCAGTTTTTATCTGACTACATTTCCCATTTCAACATAGACTCAAATGTGATCCCAAATATCCTTTTGCAGATCCATCCACGAGGGAGTTTCCAAGTTGCCTAAGGTAAAGAAAGCTTCACCTTTGTGAGATGAATAAGCATAGCAAAAAGCAGATTAACAGAAAGCTTCTTTACAGTTTTTATCTGAAGATATTTCCTTTTTCCCCGTAGCCCTGAATGTGGTCCCAAAGGCTCCTTTATGGATCCACCCATGACAGTTTCCAAGCTGCGCAATTTAAAGAAATCATTAAATAGGGAATCCTTTCCCCATTTCTTGTTTTTGTCAGGTTTGTCAAAGATCAGATGGTTGTAGATGTGTGGCATTATTTCTGAAGGCTCCGTTCTGTTCCATTGGTCTATATCTCTGTTTTGGTACCAGTACCATGCTGTTTTGGTTACTGTAGCCTTGTAGTATAGTTTGAAGTCAGGTAGCGTGACGCCTCCGGCTTTGTCCTTTTGACTTAGGATTGTCTTGGCAATGCGGGCTCTTTTTTGGTTCCATATGAACTTTAAAGCAGTTTTTTCCAATTCGGTGAAGAAACTCATTGGTAGCTTGATGGGGATGGCATTGAATCTATAAATTACCTTGGGCAGTATGGCCATTTTCACAATATTGATTCTGCCTATCCATGAGCATGGTATGTTCTTCCATTTGTTTGTGTCCTCTTTGATTTCACTGAGCAGTGGTTTGTAGTTCTCCTTGAAGAGGTCCTTTACATCCCTTGTAAGTTGGATTCCTAGGTATTTTATTCTCTTTGAAGCAATTGTGAATGGAAGTTCATTCCTGATTTGGCTCTCTGCTTGTCTGTTACTGGTGTATAAGAATGCTTGTGATTTTTGCACATTAATTTTGTATCTTGAGACTTTGCTGAAGTTGCTTATCAGCTTAAGAAGATTTTGGGCTGAGACGATGGGGTTTTCTAAATACACAATCATGTCATCTGCAAACAGGGACAATTTGACTTCTTTACCTAACTGAATACCCTTGATTTCTTTCTCTTGCCTGATTGCCCTAGCCAGAACTTCCAACACTATGTTGAATAGGAGTGGTGAGAGAGGGCATCCCTGTCTTGTGCCAGTTTTCAAAGGGAATTTTTCCAGTTTTTGCCCATTCAGTATGATATTAGCTGTGGGTTTGTCATAAATAGCTCTTATTATTTTGAGGTACGTTCCATCAATACCGAATTTGTTGAGCGTTTTTAGCATGAAGGGCTGTTGAATTTTGTCAAAAGCCTTTTCTGCATCTATTGAGATAATCATGTGGTTCTTGTCTTTGGTTCTGTTGATATGCTGGATTACGTTGATTGATTTGCAAATGTTGAACCAGCCTTGCATCCCAGGGATGAAGCCCACTTGATCATGGCGGATAAGCTTTTTGATGTGCTGCTGAATCCGGTTTGCCAGTATTTTATTGAGGATTTTTGCATCGATGTTCATCAGGGAGATTGGTCTAAAATTCTCTTTTTTTGTTGTGTCTCTGCCAGGCTTTGGTATCAGGATGATGTTGGCCTCATCAAATGAGTTAGGGAGGATTCCCTCTTTTTCTATTGATTGGAATAGTTTCAGAAGGAATGGTAGCAGCTCCTCCTTGTACCTCTGGTAGAATTCAGCTGTGAATCCATCTGCTCCTGGGCTTTTTTTGGTGGGTAGGCTATTAATTGTTGCCTCAATTTCAGAGGCTGCTATTGGTCTATTCAGGGATTCAACTTCTTCCTGGTTTAGTCTTGGGAGAGTGTAAGTGTCCAGGAAATTATCCTTTTCTTCTAGATTTTCTAGTTGATTTGCGTAGAGGTGTTTATAGTATTCTCTGATGGTAGTTTGTATTTCTGTGGGGTCGAATTCCCTATCTAATAAATGGTGCTGGGAAAATTGGCTAGCCATAAGTAGAAAGCTGAAACTGGATCCTTTCCTTACTCTTTATACGAAGATTAATTCAAGATGGATTAGAGACTTAAATGTTAGACCTAATACCATAAAAAACCCTAGAAGAAAATCTAGGTAGTATCATTCAGGACATAGGCATTGGCAGGGACTTCATGTCTAAAACACCAAAAGCAGTGGCAGCAAAAGCCAAAATTGACAAATGGGATCTAATTAAACTAAAGAGCTTCTGCACAGCAAAAGAAACTACCATCAGAGTGAACAGGCAACCTACAGAATGGGAGAAAATTTTTGCAATCTACTCATCTGACAAAGGGCTAATTTCCAGAATCTACAAAGAACTCAAACAAATATACAAGAAAAAAACAAACAACCCCATCCAAAAGTGGGCAAAGGATATGAACAGACATTTCTCAAAAGAAGACATTCATACAGCCAACAGACACATGAAAAAATGCTCATCATCACTCGCCATCAGAGAAATGCAAATCAAAACCACAATGAGATATCATCTCACACCAGTTAGAATGGCTATCATTAAAATATCAGGAAACAACAGGTGTTGGAGAGGATGTGGAGAAATAGGAACACTTTTACACTGTTGGTGGGATTGTAAACTAGTTCAACCATTATGGAAAAGAGTATGGCAATTCCTCAAGGACCTAGAACTAGATGTACCATATGACCCAGCCATCCCACTACTGGGTATATACCCAAAGGATTATAAATTATGCTACTACAAAGACACATGCACATGTATGTTTATTGCGGCACTATTCACAATAACAAAGACTTGGAATCAACCCAAATGTCCATCAGTGACAGACTGGATTAAGAAAATGTGGCACATATACACCATGGAATACTATGCAGCCATAAAAAAGGATGAGTTTGCGTCCTTTGTAGGGACATGGATGCAGCTGGAAACCATCATTCTTAGCAAACTATCACAAGAAGAGAAAACCAAACAGCGCATGTTCTCACTCATAGGTGGGAACTGAACAATGAGCTCACTTGGACTCGGGAAGGGGAACATCACAGAATGGGGCCTATCATGGGGAGGGGGGAGGAGGGAGGGATTGCATTGGGGAGTTATATCTGATATAAATGATGAATTGATGGGTGTTGACGAGTTGATGGGTACAGCACACCAACATGGCACATGTATACATATGTAACAAACCTGCACGTTATGCACATGTACCCTAGAACTTAAAGTATAATAAAAAAAAAAAGAAGAGAAAATTTTCATTGACGTATCCATGAAGGGACATTCGGAGGCAGATTCAGGAGTACGGTGAAAAAGGAAATATCTTCATATAAAAACTGGAAAGAAGCTTTCTGTGAATCTGCTTTTTGCTATGTTTATTCATCTCACATAGATGAAGCTTTCTTTACGTTACAGAGCTTGGAATCTCCCTCGTGGATGGATCTGCCAAGGGATATTTGGGATCGCATTCGGGCCTATGTTGAAATAGGAAGTATAGTCCGATAAAAACTGGAGAGAAGCTTTCTGAGAAGCTGCATCATGATGTGTCCATTACACTCAGAGAGTTGTAACTTTCTTCCCATAAGGCACAGTTTGAACACTGTTCCTGTAAAACCAAAAGAGTGATATTCGGAGCACATTGAAGATTATGGTAAAAAGTGAAACGTCGTCCAATAAAAAACAGAAAGAGCACTCGAAGAAACTGCTCTCTGATATGTCCATTCTTTTCACAGGGTTAAAGCTTACTGTATATTTCAAAGTTTGAAAGTCGGTCTTTGAGGGTTCTGCGAAGGGATAGTAAGTCACAAGCAGAGGCCTGTGTGAGGCAAGGAAAATTCTTCCATCAAAAATTGCAGAGAAGCTTTCTGTGCAACTCTTTTGTGAGGTTTGTATTCATCTCATAGAGTTAAATTATTCTTTGGATTGAGCAGTCTGAAATCACTGTTTCTGTGGAATCTGAGAAAGCACATTTGGAAACACTCTTTAGAATATCCTGAAAAAGAAATAACCTCCAAGAGAAACAAGAAGGAAGCTTTCTGTGAAACTGCTCTGTGTCACGTGAATTTAGCTCACACTGTTAAGATTTTCTTTCATTCAGCGGTATCATAACACTGGTTTTGTGTATTCTGCGAGGGAATATTCAGGAGCTCTTTGAGGCTGACGGTGAGAAATGAAACGTCTTCAGATCGAGACTGAATAGAAGCTTTCTGGGGAGCTGCTTTGTGACATTTGCGTTCCCCTCACAGAAATATACCTCTTTTCCCCTAGAGGATTCTGAAATCCCTTTTGGAGAAAAATCTACCAAGAGACATTCGGGAGTATAGGGAGGGCTCTAATGAGAAAGGAAATATCCTCAGACACAAACTTGAAAATGATTTCTGTGAAACTGCTTCGTGTTAGATATATTTATTCATCTTGCATTGTTAAACCTCTTCTTATATTACGCGCTTTGGAAACTCTGTCATGCATGGATCCGTGAAGGGATATTCGGAAGCACAATCAGGCCTATGGTGAAAGAGGAGATATCTTCAGATAAAACTGGATAGAAGCTTTCTGAAAAACTGCTTTGTGATGTATGCATTCCACTCAGGGAGTTAGACCTCTTTTCTCAGAAGGCAGCGTTTGAACACTCTTCCTGTGAAACCGAAAAAGTGATATTTCAGAGCACACTGAGAACTATGGTGAATAGTGAAATATACTGAATTAAATTGAGGAAGAAGCGTTCCAGGAATCTGCTGTCTGATATGTGCATTCACTTCACAGAATTAATCCTTACTCCATGTTGCCCAGTTTCGAAACTGTCTTTAAAGGATCTGTGAAGGGATATTTAGTGAAGACTGGAGGTTTGTGGTGAGCAAGGAAATGTCTTCCGATGAAACTTGTAGAGAAACTTTCTGAGCAACTGCTTTGCAATGTGTGTATTAGCCTCCGAGAGGTAAACCATTCTTTTGATTGAGCAGGTTGAAATCACTGTTTTTGGGGAATCTGAGGAAGGACATTTGGGAACGATCCCTAGATTATGGAGAAAGAAATATCCTCAGGAAATATCCAGTAGGAAGCTTTCTGTGAAACTGCTCTGTGTCGTCTTAATTCCTCTTGCTCAGTTAAGTCTCTCTTTTCATTGAGCAGTTTTCAAACCCTGTGTACATTTCGTGTGTGATGGAATATTCAGGAGCACTTTGAGGCTTACGGTGAAAAAAGAAATATGTTCGGACCGAAACTGGAGAGAAGCTTTTCGAGGAACTGCTTTGTGACGTGTGCATTCCACTCACAGTGTTATACCTCTCTTCTCATACAGCGTCCGGGAAACCCTTTTGGAGAAACAAGTACCAAGTGATATTCAGGAGCATGTTCATGCCAATGGTAAAAAGGGAAATAGCCTCAGACAAAAAATGGGAAGAAGCTTTCTAGGAAACTACTCTGTGGTATGTGTAAGCATCTCACATAGATAAATCTTTCTTTATATTACGCAGCTTGGAAACTGTCATAGAAAGATAAACAAAGGGACCTTCGGGAGCACATTCAGGACTATCGTGAAAAAGGAAATATCTTCAGATAAAAACTGGAAAGAATCTTTCTGTGAATCTGATTTTTGCTACGTTTATTCATCTCACATAGATGAATCCTTCCTTACATTATGCAGCTTGGAAACTCCCTCGTGGATGGATCCACAAAGGGATACTTGGAACCACTTTCAGGCCTATGGTGAAATAGGAATTATGGTCAGAAGAAAACTGGAGAGAAATTTTCTGAGAAACTGATTGGTGACGTGTGCATTCCACTCAGGGTGTTGCAACTTTCTTCTCATTAGGCACAGTTTGAACACTGTTCCTGTAAAACCAAAAGAGTGATATTCGGAGCACATTGTAGATTTTGCCAAAAAGTGAACCGTAGTCCATTAAAAAGTAGAAAGAAGAGCTCGAAGAAACTGCTCTCTGATATGTGCATTATTTTCACAGGATTAAAGCTTACTCTACATTTCCCAGTTTGAAAGTCGGTCTTTGAGGGTTCTGCGAAGGGATGGTAAGTGGCAACCGGTGGCCTGTGTTGAGCAAGGAAATGTCTTTCATCAAAAATTGGAGAGAAGATTTGTGTGCAACGCTTTTGTGATGTTTGTATTCATCTCATAGAGTTAAATGATTCTTTGGATTGAACAGTGTGACATCACCGTTTCTGTGGAATCTGAGAAAGGACATTTGGAAACGCTCTTTAGAATATCCAGAAAAATAAATAACATCAGAGAGAAACCAGAAGGAAGCTTTCCGTGAGACTGCTCTGTGTCACGTGAATTTCATTCACACAGTTAAGCTTCTCTTTTCATTGAGCAGTATCATAACACTGTTTTTATTTAGTCAGCGGAGGGATATTCAAGAGCGCTTTGAGGCTTACTGTGAGAAAGGAAACATCTTCAGATAGAAACTGGAGAGAAGATTTCTGAGGAACTGCTTTGTGACGTGTGAATTCCACTCACAGAAATATACTTTTCTTCTCCTAGAGGATTCTGGAATCCCTTTTGGAGAAAAAGCTACAAAGGGGCATTCGGGATTATAGGGACGGCTATGGTGAAAAAGGAAATATCCTCAGACAAATACTGGAAAGATGATTTCGGTGAAACTGCTTTGTGTTAGATATATTTATTCATGTCACATAGTTAAAACTTTTCTTATATTACGCAGCTTGGAAACTCCGTCATGCATGGGTCCGCGAAGGGACATTCGGGAGCACATTCAGGCCTATGGTGAAAGAGGAGATATCTTCAGAAAAACTTGATGGAAGCTTTCTGATAAACTACTTTGTGATGTATGCATTCCATTCAGGGAGTTATACCTCTTTTCTCACAAGGCAGCGTTTGAACACTGTTCCTGTGATACTGAAAAAGTGATATTTCGGACTGCATTGAGGGCTATGGCGAATAGTGAAATATACTGAAATAACATCGAGGAAGAAGCGTTCCAAGAATCTGCTCTCTGATATGTGCATTCTCTTGACCCAGTTAATGCTTACTCTATGTTACCCACTTTCACAACTCTTGTCTTTGAAGAATCTGTGAAAGGATATTTAGTGACGCCCGGAGGCTTGTGGTGAGCAAGGAAACGTCTTCCAATGAAACTGGCCGAGAAACTTTCTCAGCAACTACTTTGCGATGTTTGTATTCGTCTCATAGAGTTAAACCACTCTTTTGATTGTGCAGCTTGAAATCATTGTTTTTTTGGAATCTGAGGAAGAATATTTGGGAACGATTCTTAGATTATGGAGAAAGAAATACCCTCAGGAAAAATCCAGTAGGAAGCTTTCTTTGAAACTGCTCTGTGTCATCTTAATTCCTCACACTCAGTTAAGTCCATCGTTTTATTGAGCAATTTTCTAACCCTGTGTATGTTTAGCATGTGCTAGGATACTCAGCAGCACTTTGAGACTTACGGTGAAGAAGGAAATATGTTCAGACCACAACTGCACAGAAGCTTTCTGAGGACTGCTTTGTGATGTGTGTGTTCCATTCACAGTGTTATACCTCTCTTCTCATATAACGTCAAGGAAATATTTTTGGAGGAACAGGTACCAAATGATATTCGGGAGTATGTTGATGTCGATGGTGAAAAGGGAAATAGCCACGACAAAACCTGGAAAGAAGCTTTCTAGGTAACTACTCTATGATATGTGTAATCATCTCACATAGATAAAGCTTTCTTTTCATTATGCAGCTGGGAAACTGTCATGGACGGATCCACGAAGGGACCTTCATGAGCACAGTCAGGATGACGGAGAAAAAGGAAATATCTTCAGATAGAAACTGGAAAGAAGCTTTCTGTGCATCTGCTTCTTGCTATGTTTATTCATCTCACATAGGTGAAGCTTTCTCTACATTACACGGCTTGGAAAATCTCTCGTGGATGGATCCGAGAAGGAAGATTGGGATAATATTCAGGCTTATGGTGAAATAGGAAATATAGTCAGATAAAAACTGGAGAGAAGCTTTCTGAGAAACTGCTTGGTGATGTGTGCATTCCACTCAGGGAGTTATAACTTTCTTCTCATAAGGTACAGAGAACAGTGTTCCTGCAAAACTAAAAGAGTGATATTCTGAGCACATTGAAGAATATGGCCAAAAGTGAAATGTCGTCCAATAAAAAACAGAAAGAGGCCGAGCGTGGTGACTCAAGCCTGTAATCCCAGCACTTTGGGAGGCCAAGATGGGTGGGTCACGAGGTCAGGAGATTGAGACCATCCTGGCTAACATGGTGAAACCCCGTCTCTACAATAAATACAAAAAACTAGCTGGG
>NC_045452.1:67177770-67241229 GCF_002776525.5 Piliocolobus tephrosceles
TATATTCTAAAGAGCGTTTCCAAATGTCCTTTCTCAAATTCCACAGAAACAGTGATTTCAAACTGCTCAATCCAAACAATGTTTTAACTCTATGAGATGAATACATATAACTCAAAAGAGTTGCACAGAAAGATTCTCTCAGATTTTCCATGGAAGACATTTCCTTGCTTGGCAGAGGCCTCCATTTGCCACTTAATATTCCTTCGCAGAACCCTCAGAGACTGACATTCAATCTGGGAAATGTAGAGTAAGCTTTATCCCTGTGAAAAGAATGGATATGTCAGAGAGCACTTTCTTTGAGAGTTTCTTTGTTTTTTACTGGACACAATTTCACTTTTTGCCATAGTCTTCAAAGTGCTCCCAATATCACTTTTTTGGATTTACAGGAACAGTGTTCAAACTGTGCCTTATGAGAGGAAAGTTATAACTCCCTGAGTGGAATGCACACACCACCAAGCAGTTTCTCAGAAAGCTTCTCTCTAGTTTTTATCTGACTATATTTCCTATTTCACCATAGGCCCGAATGTGATCCCAAATATCCCTTCGCAGATCTGTCCATGAGGGAGTTTCCAAGCTGCATACTGAAAAGAAAGCTTCATCTATAAACATAGCAAAAAGCAGATTCACAGAAAGCTGCTTTCCAGTTTTTATCTGAAGATATTCACTTCTTCACCATACTCCTGAATGTGCTCCTGAAGGTCCCTTTGTGAATCCGTCCATGACAGCTTCCAAGCTGCGCAATGTAAAGAAAGCTTTATCTATGTGAGATTATTACACATTACAGAGAGTAGTTTCCTAATAGTTGTGGTCTGAGGCTATTTTCCTTTTAACCATCGGCATCAACATACTCCCGAATATCACCTGGTAACTGTTTCTCCAAAAGGTTTCCCGTACACTGTAGGAGAAGTGAGGTATAAGACTGTGAATGGAATGCACACGTCGCAAAGCAGTACTTCGGAAACTTTCTCTCCAGTTTCGTTTTTAACATATTTCTTGTTCACCGTAAATTTCAAAGTGTTCCCGAATATCCCATCACACGCTAAATATACACAGGGTTAGAAAACTGCTCAATGAAAAGAGAGGCTTAACTGAGTGGGAGGAATTAAGACAACACAGAGCAGTTTCATAGAAAGCTTCCTTCTGAAGTTTACCTGAGGATATTTCTTTCTCCATATTCTAAGGATCATTCCCAAATGTCTTTCCTCAGATGCCACAAAAACAGTGATTTCAAGCTGCTGAATCCAAGGAATGATTTATCTCTAGGAGACGAATACACACATCACAAAGCAGATGCTCAGAAAGTTTCTCTGCAGGTTTCATCGGAAGATGTTTCCTTGCTCACCACAAGTCTCCCGGTGTCACTAAGTATCCCTTCCAGAGTCTTCAAAGACAGAGTTTCGAAACTGGGCAACATAGAGTAAGCGTTAACTCTCTGAAGTGAATGCATATATCAGAGTGCAGATTCTTGGAACGCTTCTTCCTCGATTTAATTTCGGTATATTTCAGTATTTGCCATAGTCGTCAATGCGCTCCGAATTATCACCTTTTCGGTTTCACAGGAACAGTGCTCAAACACTGCCTTGTGAGAAAACAGGTATAACTCCGAGTGGAATGTATACATCACAAAGTAGTTTCTCAGAAAGTTTCTATCCAGTTTTTATCTGAATATATCTCCTCTTTCACTGTAGGCCTGAATGTGCTCCCGAATGTCCCTTCACGGATCTGAGCATGATGGAGGTTCCAAACAGTGTAATATCGGAAAATTTTTAACTATGGGAGATGATTAAATATATCTAACACAAAGCAGTTTCACAGAAATATTCTGTCCAGTATTTGTATGAGGATATTTCCTTTTCACCAAAGCCCTACTTATACTCCTGAATGTCTCTTGGTAGCTAATTTTCCAAAAGGGATTCCGGAATCCTCTAAGAAGAAAAGGTATATTTCTGTGAGTGGAATGCATGCATCACAAAGCAGCTCACCAGAAAGATTCTCTTCAGTTTCTCTCTGAAGATGTTTCATTTCTCACCATCAGCCTCAAAGCGCTCCTGAATATTTCCTCGCAGACTAAACAAAAACAGTGTTATGATACTGCTCAATGAAAAGAGAGGCTTAACTATGTGAGTGGAATTCACGTGACATAGTGTTGTTTCACAGAATGCTTCCTTCTGGTTTCTCTTTGAGGTTATTTCTTTTTCAGGATATTCTAAAGAGTGTTTCCAAATGTCCTTTCTCAGATTCCACAGAAACAGTGATTTCAAACTGCTCAATCCGAAGAATGATTTAACTCTATGAGATGAATGCAAATATCACAAAACTGTTGCACAGAAAGTTTCTCTGCATTTTTCGATGGAAGACATTTCCTTGCTCGACACAGGCCTCCACTTGCCACTTACTATCCCATCACAGAACGCTCAAACGCCGAATTTCAAACTGTGAAATGTAGAGTAAGCTTTAACCCTGTGAAAAGAATGTACTTGTCAGAGAGCAGTTTCTGCGAGTGCTTCTTTCTGCTTTTTATTGGACAACATTTCACTTCTTGCCATAATCTTCAATGTGCTTCAAATATCACTCTTTTTGTTTTACAGGAACAGTGTTCAAACTGTGCCTTATGAGAAGAAAGTTATACTTTCCTGACTGGAATGCACACATCACCAAGCAGTTTCTCAGAAAGCTTCTCTCCAGTTTTTATCTGACTACATTTCCTATTTCGCCATAGGCCCAATGTGATCCCAAATATCCCTTCGCAGATCCATCCACGAGTGAGTTTCCAAGCCGCATAATGTTAAGGAAGCTTCAACTATGTGAGATGAACAAATATAGTGAAAAGCAGATTCACAGATAGCTTCTTTCCAGTTTTTATCTGAAGATATTTTCTTTTTCTCCATAGTCCTGAATGTGCTCCTGAACGTCCCATCACGGATCCGTCGATGATAGTTCCCAAGCTGCGTAATGTAAAGAAAGCTTTATCTATGTGTTATGATTACACATATCACAGAGTAGTTTCCTAGAAAGCTTCTTTCCAGTTTTTGTGTGAGGCTATTTCCCTCTTCACCATCGGCGTCAACATCCTCCCGAATATCACTTGGTAACTGTTTCTTCAAAAAGGTTTCCCCTACGCTGTATGAGGAGAGAGGTATAACACTGTGAGTGGAATGCACATGTCACAAAGCAGTTCCCCGGAAAGCTTCTCTCCACTTTCTGTCTGAACCTATTTCCTTTTACACTGTTAGCCTCAAGGTGTTCTCAAATACCCCATCATAGGCTAAAAATACACAGGGTTAGAAAACTGCTCAATGAAAAGAGTGGCTTAACTGAGTGAGAGGAATTAAGACAACACAGAGCATTTTCACAGAAAGCTTCCTTGTGGATTTTACCTGAGAATACTTCTTTCTCCATATTCTAAGGATGATTCCCAAATGTCCTTCCTCAGATTTCACAAAAACAGTGATTTTAAGCAGCTCAATCCAAAGAATGATTTAAATCTATGAGACAAATACACACATCTCAAAGCAGTTGCGCAGAACGTTTCCCTGCAGGTTTCATTGGAAGACGTTTGCTCGCTCACCACAAGCTTCTGGGCATCACTAAATATCCCTTCACAGATTCTTCAAAGACAGAGTTTGAAGCTGGGCAACATAGAGTAAGCATTAACTCTGTGAAGTGAATGCACATTTCAGAGAGCAGATTCTGGGAACCCTTCTTCTTCAATTTTATTTCAGTATATTTCACTATTCGCCATAGTCCTCAATGCCCTCCGAAATATCAACTTTTCAGTTTCACGGGAACAGAGTTCAAACACTGCCTTGTGAGAAAAGAGGTATAAGACCCTGAGTGGAATGCATACATCACAAAGTAGTTTCTCAGAAACCTTCTATCCAGTTTTTATCTGAAGATATCTCCTGTTTCAACATCAGCCTGAATGTTCTCCTGAATGGCCCTGCGTGGATCCGTGTATGATGGAGTTTACAAACTGTGTAATATAAGAAAAGTTTTAACTATGTGTGATGATTGAACATATCTAACAAAAAGGAGTTGCACAGAAATCTTCTTTCCAGTTTTTGTGTGAGGATAATTCCTTTTTCACCATAGCATTCCCTATACGCCCAAATGTCGCTTGGTAGCTTTTATTCCAAGAGGGATTCTGGAACCCTCTAGGAGAAGAAAGGTATACTTCTGTGAGTGGAATGCACACTTCACAAAGCAGCTCCTCAGAAAACTTCTCTCCAGTTTCTATCTGAAGACGTTTCCTTTCTCACCTTAAGCCTCAAAGCAATCCTGAATATCCCTTCGCCGACTAAACAAAAACAGTGTTATGATACTGTTCAATGAAAAGAGAAGTTTAACTGTGTGAGTGGAATTCACGAGACACAGAGAAGTTTCAAACAAAGCTTCTTTCTTGATTCTCTCTGAGGTTATTATTTTTCAGAATATTCTAAAAAGCCTTTTCAAATGTCCTTTCTCAGATTCCACAGAAACAGTGATTTCAAACTACTCAATCCAAACAAGAATTTTACTGTTTGAGATGAATACAAGCATCACAAAAGAGTTGCACACAAAACTTCTCCCCAATTGTCGATGGAAGACAATTCCTTGCTTGACACAGGCCTCCGGTTGCCACTTACAATCCCTTCACAGAACCCTCAAAGTCCGACTTTCATACTTGGAAATGTAGAGTAAGCTTTAACACTGTGAAAAGAATGGAAATGTCAGAGAGAAGTTTCTTCAAGTGCTTCTTTCTGTATTTTATTGGACGACATGTCACTGTTTTGCCATAGTCTTCAATGTGCTCTGAATATCACTTTTTTGGTTTTATTGGAACAGTGTTCAAACTGTCTTATGAGAAGAATGTTATAACTTCCTGTGTGGAATGCACACATCAGAAAGCAGTTTCTCACAAAGCTTCTCTCCAGTTTTTAACTGGCTACATTTCCTATTTCACCTTAGGCCCAAATGTGATACCAAATATCCCTTCACAGATCCATCCACGAGGGAGTTTCCAAGCTGTGTAATGTAAACAAGCTTCAATGATGTGAGATGAAAAAATATAGCAAAAAGCAGATACACAGAAATCTTCTTTCCAGTTTTTAGCTGAAGGTATTTAGTTTTTCTCCATAGTCCTGAATGTTCTCCCGAAGGTCCCTTCGTGGATCCGTCCATGACAGTTTCCAAGCTGCATAATGTAAAGAAAGCTTTATCTGTGTGACATGATTACACAAATCACAGAGTAGTTTCCTAGAAAGCTTCTTTCCTGTTTTTGTCTGAGGCTATTTACCTTTTCACCATCAGCATCAACATGCTCCCGAATATCACTACGCACCTTTCCTCCAAAAAGGTTTCCCTGACACTGTATGAGAAGAGAGGTATAAGACTGTGAATGGAATGCACACGTCAGAAAGCAGTTCCTCAGAAAGGTTCTCTGCAGTTTCGGTCTGAATATATTCCCTGTTTCACCGTAGGCCTCAGAGTGCTACTGAATATTCCATCACACACTAAACATACACAGAGTTAGAAAACTGCTCACTGGAAAGAGAGGCTTAACTGAGCGACAGGAATTAAGACGACAGAGAGCAGTTTCACAGAAAGCTTCCTTCTGGATTTTTCCTGAGCATATTACTTTTTCCATATTCTAAGGATCATTCCCAAATGTCCTTCCTCAGATGCCACAAAAACAGTGATTTCTAGCTGCTCAATACAGAGAATGGTTTAACTCTGGGATGCGAATACACACATCACAAATCAGTTGTTCACAAAGTTTCTCTGCAGATTTCATCGGAAGACGTTTTCTTGCTCGCCACAAACCTCCAGGCGTCACTGAATGTTGCTTCACAGATCCTTCAAGGACAGAGTATTGAAACTGGGCAAAATAGAGTATTACCTCTTTGAAGTGAATGCACACATCAGAGAGCAGATTCTTGGAACGCCTCTTCCTCGATTTTATTTCAGTATATTTCACTATTCCCCATAGTCATCAATGCACCCCGAAATATCACTTTTTCGGTTTCACAGAAACAGTGTTCAAACGCTGCCTTGTGAGGAAACAGTTATGACTCCCTGAGTGGAATGCATACATCATAAAGTAGTTTCTCAGAAAGCGTCTATCCAGTTTTAATTTGAGGACATCTCCTCTTTCACCATAGGCCTGAATGTGCTCCCAAATGTCCCTTCATGGATCCGTGTCTGACGGAGTTTCCAAACTGCATTATATGAGAAAAGATTTAACTATGCAACATAAATAAATGTATCTAACACAAAGCAGATTTACAGAAATCTTCTTTCCAGTTTATTTCTGAGGATATTTACTTTTTCACCACAGCCGTCCCTGTACTCCCTATTGTCTTTTGGTAGCTTTTTCTCCAAAAGGGATTCTGGAATCCTCTATGGGAAGAAATGTATACCCCTGTGAGTGGAATGCACACGTCACAAAGCAGCTCCTCAGAAAGCTTCTCTTCAGTTTCTATCTGAAGCCGTTTCCTTTCTCACCATAAGCCTCAAAGCCCTCCTGAATATCCCTTTGCCTCCTAAACAAAAACAGTGTTATGATACTGCTCAATGAAAAGAGAAGCTTAACTGTGTGAGTGGAATTCACGAGCCACAGAGCAGTTTCACACAATGCTTCCTTCTGGATTCTCCCTGAGGTTATTTTTTTCTGAATATTTTAAAAAGCGTTTTCAAATGTCCTTTCTCAAATTCCACGGAAACAGTGATTTCAAACTACTCAGTCCAAAGGAGGATTTATCTCTATGAGATGAATACAACCATCACAAAAGAGTTGCGCACAAAATTTCTCTCCAATTTTCGATGTAAGAAAATTCCTTGCTCAACACAGGCCTCCGGTTGCTACTTACAATCCCTTTGCAGAACCCTCAAAGTCCGACTTTCATACTTCAAAATGTAGAGTAAGATTTAACCCTGTGAAAAGAATGGAAATGTCAGAGAGAAGTTTCTTCGAGTGCTTCTTTCTGTTTTTTATTGGACGACATGTCAGTTTTTTGCCATAGTCTTCAATGTGCTCTGAATATCACTTTTTTTTTTTTTTTTTGGAACAGTGTTCAAACTGTGTCTTATGAGAAGAAAGCTATAACTTCCTGCGTGGAATGCACACATCCGAAAGCAGTTTCTCAGAAAGCTTCTCTCCAGTGTTTAACTGGCTAAATTTCCTATTTCACCTTAGGCACGAATGTGATCCCAAATCTCCCTTCACAGATCCATCGAAGAGGGAGTTTCCAAGCTGCGTAATGTAAACAAGCTTCAATAATGTGAGATGAACAAATATAGCAAAAAGCAGATAGACAGAAATCTTCTTTCCAGTTTTTAGCAGAAGGTATTTCGTTTTTCTCCATAGTCCTGAATGTTTTCCCGAAGGTCCTTTCGTGGATCCGTCCATGAATGTTCCCAAGCTGCGTAATGTAAAGAAAGCTTTATCTATGTGACATGATTACACATATCACAGAGTAGTTTCCTAGAAAGCTTCTTTCCTGTTTTTGTCTGAGGCTATTTACCTTTTCACCATCAGCATCAACATGCTCCCGAATATCACTAGGCACCTTTCCTGCAAAAAGGTTTCCCTAACGCTGTATGAGAAGAGAGGTATAAGACTGTGAATGGAATGCACACGTCAGAAAGCAGTTCCTCGGAAAGTTTCTCTGCAGTTTCAGTCTGAACATATTCCCTTTTTCACCATAAGCCTCAGAGTGCTACCGAATATCCCATCACACGCTAAACATGCACAGGGTTAGAAAACTGCTCGATGGAAAGAGAGGCTTAACTGAGTGACAGGAATTAAGATGACAGAGAGCAGTTTCACAGAAAGCTTCCTACTGGATTTTTCCTGAACATATTACTTTTTCCATATTTTAAGGATCGTTCCCAAATGTCCTTGCTCAGATGCCACAAAAACAGTGATTTCTAGCTGCTCAATAGACTGAATGGTTTAACTCTAGGAAACAAATACACACATCGCAAGGCAGTTGCTCACAATGTTTCTCTGCAAGTTTAATCGGAAAACGTTTTCTTGCTCACCACAAGCCTCCAGGCGTCACTAAATATCACTTCACAGATCCTTCAAGGACAGAGTATCGAAACTGGGCAACACAGAGTAAGTATTACCTCTTTGAAGTGAAAGCACACACCAGAGAGCAGATTCTTGGAATGCCTCTTCCTCGATTTTATTTCAGTATATTTTACTATTACCCGTAATCATCAATGTGCCCCAAAATATCATTTTTTCGGCTTCAGAGGAGCAGTGTTCAAACGCTGCCTTGTGAGAAAAGAGGTGTGACTCCCTGAGTGGAATGCATACATCACAAGATAGTTTCTCAGAAAACGTCTATCCAGTTTAAATATGAAGATATCTCCTCTTTCACCATAAGCCTGAATGTGCTCCCAAATGTCCCTTCAGGGATCCCTGCCAGACGGAGTTTCCAAACTGTGTAATATGAGAAAAGTTTTAACTATGCGACATGAGTAAACATATCTAACACAAAGCAGATTTACAGAAAGCTTCTTTCCAGTTTATTTCTGAGGATATTTCCTTTTTCACCACAGCCGACCCTGTACTCCCTAATGTCTCTTGGTAGATTTTTCTCCAAAGGTGATTCCCGAATCCTCTATGAGAAGAAATGTGTACTTCTGTGAGAGGAATGCACACATCACAAAGCAGCTTCTCAGAAAGCTTCTCTCCAGTTTCTATCTTAAGACATTTTCTTTCTCACCGTAAGCCTCAAAGTACTCCTGAATATTCCTTCACAGACTAAACAAAAATAGTGTTATGATACTACTCAGTGAAAAGAGAAGATTAACTGTGTGAGCAGAATTCACGTTGCACAGAGCAGATTCACAGAAAGCTTCCTTCCTTTTTCTCTCTGAGGTTATTTATTTTCAGGATATTCTAAAGAGCGTTTCCAAATGTCCTTTCTCAGATTCCACAGAAACAGTGGTTTCAAACTGTTCAATCCAAAGAATGATTTAAATCTATGAGATGAATACAAACATCACAAAATAGTTGTGCAGAAAGTTTCTCTCCAATTTTCGATGAAAGACATTTCCTTACTCAACACATGCCTCCGGTTGCTTAATCTATGTCAGATGATTACATATATCACAGAGTAGTTTCCTAGATCGCTTCTTTCCAGTTTCTGTCTGAGGCTATTTCCCTTTTCACCATTGGCATCAACATGCTCCCGAATATCACTTGGTACCTGTTTCTCCAAAAAGGTTTCCCCGACGCTGTATGTGAAGAGAGGTGTAACACTGTGAATGAAATGAACACATCTCAAGGCAGTTCCTCGGAAAGCTTCTGTCCAGTTTTTGTCTGAACATATTTCCTTTTTCACCGTAGGCCTCAAAGTGCTCCCAAATATCCCATCACACGCTAAGCATACACAGGGTTAGAAAACTGCTCAATGAAAAGTGGGGCTTAACTGAGTGAGAGCCATTAAGACGACACAGAACAGTTTCACAGAAATCTTCCTTCTGGATTTTTGCTAAAGATACTTCTTTCTTTCTTTTTTTTTTTTTTTTAGATGCAGTCTCGCTCTGTAGCCCAGGCTGTAGTGCAGTGGCCGGATCTCAGCTCACTGCAAGCTCTGCCTCCCGGGTTTACTCCACTCTCCTACCTCAGCCTCCCGAGTAGCTGGGAATACAGGCGCCCGGCACCTCGCCCATCTATTTTTTTGTATTTTTTAGTAGAGACGGGGTTTCACCGTGTTAGCCAGGATGGTCTCGATCTCTTGACCTTGTGATCCACCCGTCTCAGCCTCCCAAAGTGCTGGGATTACAGGATTGAGCCACCGCACCTGGCCTAAGTATATTCCTTTTTTCATGTTCTAAGGATCGTTCCCAAATGTCCTTCCTGAGATTCCACAAAAACAGTGATTTCAAGCTGCTCAATCCAAAGAACGGTTTAATTCCATGAGACGAATACACACATCACAAAGCTGTTGCTCAGAACGTTTCTCTGTAGGTTCCATCAGAAGACGTTGCCTTGCTCACCACAAGACTTTGGGCGTCACTAAATATCCCTTCACAAATCCTTCAAAGGCAGAGTTTCGAAACTGGGCAACATAGAGTAAGCATTAACTCTGTGAAGTGAATGCACATATCAGAGAGCAGATTATTGTAACGCTTCTTCCTCGATTTTATTTCGGTATATTTCAATATTCGCCATAGTCTTCAATGCGCTCTGAAATATCACATTTTCGATTTCACAGGAACAGTGTTCAAACACTGCATTGTGAGAAAAGAGGCAGAACTCCCTGAGAGGGATACATATATCACAAAGTCGTTTCTCAAGAAGCTTCACTCCACTTTTTATCTGAAGATATCTCCTCTTTCATTGTAGGCCTGAATGTGCTCCCGAATATCCCTTCATGGATCTGGGCATGACGGAGTTTACAAACTGCGTAATCTGTGATATGAAGTCACATATCAGTAAGCAATTTCTCAGAAAGCTTCTTTCACGTTGTTATCTGAGGATATTACCTTTCTCACTGTAAGCGGCATAGCGCTAAGAAGTATCTCATTGCAGATTTCAAGAAAACTGTGTTAGCAAACTGATTCCTGAAGAGAAAAGGTAAACTGTGTGAGTTGCATTCACACATTGCAGTGCAGTTTATCTGAACACCTCTTTCTAGTTTTTATCAGAGGATATTTCCTTTTTCACTATAGCCTTCAATGAGCTCCAAAATATCACTTTACAGAATCCACCAAAACAGTGTTAAGAAACAGCTACTAGAAGGGAAAGGTGAAACTTTGCGTGATGAATTCACACATCAGAAAGCATTTTATCAGAAAGTTTCTTTCTCGTTATTATCTGCAGATAATTCCTTTTTCACCATAGGCCTCAATGTGCTCCCAAATATAACTTTGCACATTCCACGACAACACTGTTAGCAAACTGCCTGATGAAGACTAGGTTGTAACTCCGTGAGATTAATTCACATATCACAACTAGGTTTCTCAGAAAGCTCCTTTCTAGTTTACCTCTGTGAGATGTATTCACACATCTCAAAGAAGTTTCTGAGAAAGCTTCTTTCTAGTTTTTATGTGAGGATATTTCCTTTGTCACCATGAGCTTCATTTCGCTAAGATTTGTCCCATGGCAGATTACAAGAAAACTGTGTTAGCAAACTGATCCTTGAAGAGAAAAGTGTAACTGTGTGAGTAGCATTCACACATCACAATGCTGTTTCTCTGAACCCTTCTTTCCAGGTTTTATCTGAGGATATGTCCTTTTTCACCATAGGCCTCAATGCACTCCCAAATATCACTTTGAAGATTCCACGACAACGGTGTTACCAAACTGTTTCATGAGGTCTAGGTTGTAACTCTGTGAGATGAATTCATATATCACAAATAAGTTTCTCCAAAAGCTTCTATCAAGGTTTTAATGGAGGATATTTCCTCTATCAGCATAGGCCTCAATGCGATCCAATGTAGCCCTTCTCAAGTTCCTTGATGGCAGTCTTATTCGACTGCTCCATGAAATGTAAGTGTAACTCTGTGAGATGTATTCACATATCACTAAGAAGTTTCTGAGAAAGCTTCTTCCTACTTTTTATCTGAGGATATTTCCTTTGTCACCGTAAGCTTCATTGCGCTAAGAAATATCCCAATGTAGACTTCAAGAAAACACTGTTAGCAAACGGATCCATGGAAAGGAAAGTGTAAACCTGTGAGCTGCATTCACCTGTCACAGTGCAGTTTCTCAGAACACTTCTTTCCAATTTTCTATCTGAGCATATTTCCTTTTTCACCACAGGCCTCAATGCATTCAGAAATATCACTTTGCAGATTCCACGACAACAGTGTTAGCAAACTGCTTCATGAGGTCTAGGTGGTAACACTGAGAGATGAATTCACATACCACAAAGAAGTTTCTCACAAACCTTCTATCAAGGTTTTAATTGAGGATATTTCCTCCATCAGCATAGGCCTCAATTTGATTTAAGGTAGCCCTTCTCAGGTACCTCAAAGGCAGTCTTATTAATTGCTCCATGAAACGGAAGTGTAACTCTGTGAGATGTATTCACACATCACAAAGAATTTTCTGAGAAAGCATATTTTTAGTTTAGAAATATCTTATTGCAGATTTGAAGAAAACTGTGTTAGCAAACTGATCCCTGAAGAGAAAAGGGTAACTGTGTGAGTTGCATTCACACATCACAATGCAGTTTCTCTGAATGCTTCTTTCCAGTTTTTATCAGAGAATATTTCCTTTTTCACCATAGCACTCAATGAGCTCCCAAATATCACTTTGCGGAATTCACGAAAACAGTGTTAGCACACTGCTATCAGAAGGGAAAGGTGAAATTCTGCATGATGACTTCACACATCAGAAAGTAATTTCTCATAAAGCTTCTTTCTAGTTATTATCTGAGGATATTTCCTTTTTCACCATAGGCCTCGATGCACTCCCAAATATCACTTTGAAGATTCCACGACAACAGGGTTAG
The DNA here is from genome assembly GCF_002776525.5 of Piliocolobus tephrosceles. Lineage (NCBI taxonomy): Eukaryota > Metazoa > Chordata > Mammalia > Primates > Cercopithecidae > Piliocolobus > Piliocolobus tephrosceles. Next base: position 67,190,226 of record NC_045452.1, read on the forward strand.
CAAATGGCCTCATGAAGAGGAAGTTGTAACTCTGTGAGTTGAATTAACATATCACAAATAGGTTTCTCAGAAAGCTCCTTTCTAGTTTTTATTTCACAATACTTCTTTTGTCACCGTAAGCTTCATTGCACCAAGAAATATCTCTAAGTAGATCTCAGGAAAACATTGTTTGCAAGCGAATCCATGGAAACGAAAGGGTAACCTTGTGAGTTGCATTCACATGTCACAATGCAGTTTCTCAGAACGCTTCTTTCCAGTTTTTATCTGATGATATTTCCTTTTTCACCAGAGGCCTCAATGTGCTCCCAAATATCACTTTGCAGATTCCACGACAACGGTGTTAGCACACTGCTTCATGAGGTCTAGGTTGTAACTCTGTGAGACGAATTCACATATCACAAAGAAGTTCCTCACAAAGCTTCTATCAAGGTTTTAATTGAGAATATTTCCTCTATCAGCATAGGCCTCAGTGCAGTCCAAAGTAGCCCTTCTCAGATTCCTCAAAGGCAGTCTTATTCGACTTCTCCATGAAATGTAAGTGTAACTCTGAGGAATGTATTCACTCACACAAGGAAGTTTCTGAGAAAGTTTCTTTCTAGTTTTTATCTGAGGATATTTCCTTTTTCACCATAAGCTTCATTGTGCTAAGAACTGTCCCAATGCAGATTTCAAGAAAACTCTGTTAGCAAACTGATCCCTGAAAAAAAAATGTGTAACTGTGTGAGTTGCATTCACACATCACAATGCAGTTTCTCTGAACGCTTCTTTCCAGTTTTTATCAGAAAATATTTCCTTTTTAACCATAGCCTTCAATGAGCTCCCAAATATCACTTTTCAGAATCCATGAAAACAGTGTTACCAAACTGCTACTAGAAGGGAAAGGTGAACCTCTGAGTGATCAATTCACACATCAGAAAGCAATTTCTCAGAAAGCTTCTTTCTACTTCTTATCTGAGGATATTTCCTTTATCAACATAGGTCTCGATGCGCTCCCAACTATCACTTTGCAGATTCCATGACAACGGTGTTAGCAAACTGTTTTATGAGGTGTATGTTGTAACTCTGTGAGGTCAAATCATATATCAAAAAGAAGTTTCTCACAAAGCTTCCATCAAAGTTTTAATTGGTAACTGCAGGTTTTATTGGAAGACTTTTCCTTGCTCACCACAAGGCTCCAGATGTCACTAAACATCCCTTCACAGATTCTTCAAAGACATAGTTTCAAAACTGGTCAACATAGAGTAAGCATGAACTCTGTGAAGTGAATGCACATACTGAGAGTGTATGTGAATATGCATTGAGTTATAACTTTCTTCTCATAAGGCACACTTTGAACACTGTTTCTGCAACCGAAAGAGTGATACTCGGAGCAAATTGAAAATTATGGCAAGAAGTGAAATGTCATTCAATAAAAAACAGAAAGAAGCACTCAAAGAAACTGCTCTCTGACACGTTCATTCTTTTAACAGGGTTAAAGCTTACTCTACATTTCCCAGTTTGAAAGTCAGTCTTTGAGGGTTCTCCAAAGGTATAGTAAGTGGCAACCGGAGGCCTGTGTCAAGCAAGGAAATGTATTCCATCGAAAATTGGGGAGAAGCTTTCTGCGCAACTCTTTTGTGATGTGTGTATTCATCTCATAGAGTTAAATCATTCTTTGGATTGAGCAGATTGAAATCACTGTTTCTGTGGAATCTGAGAAAGGACATTTGGAAATGTCCAGTTTCAAAACTCTGTCTTTAGAATATGTTGAAAAATTAATAACCTCAGAGAGAAAGCAGAAGGAAACTTTCTGTGGAACTGCCCTGTGTCACGTGAATTCTGCTCACACAGTTAAGCTTCTCCTTTCATTGAGCAGTATCATAACACTGTTTTTGTTTACTCTGTGAAGGGATATTAAGGAGCATTTTGAGACTCATGGTGAGAAAGGAAACTTCTTCAGAAAGGAACTGGAGATAAGCTTTCTGAAAGGCTGCTTTCTGATGTATGCATTCCACTCACAAAAATATACCTTTCTTCTCCTAGAGGATTGCGGAATCTCTTTTGGAGAAAAAGCTACCAAGAGACATTCGGGAGTACAAGGACGGCTATGGTGAAAAAGGGAATATCCTCAGTCAAAAACTGGAAAGAAGATTTCTGTGAAACTGCTTTGTGTTAGGTATATTTATTTATCTTGTAGAGTTAAAGTCTTTCTTATATTAAGCAGTATGGAAACTCCGTCATGCATGGATCCACAAAGGGACATTTGGGAGCACATTCAGGCCTATGTTGAAAGAGAAGGTATCTTCAGATAAAAACTGGATAGAAGCATTCTGAGAAACTACTTTGTGATGTATGCATTACACTCTGGGAGCTTTACCTCTTTTCTCACAAGGCAGTGTTTAAAAACTATTCCTGTGAAACCGAAAAAGTGATATTTCGGAGCACATTGAGGACTAAGGCAAATAGTGAAATATACTGAAATAAAATCGAGGAAGAAACATTCCAAGAATCTGCTCTCTGATATGTGCATTCAATTCACAAAGCTAATGCTTACTGTATGTTGTCCAGTTTCGAAACTCTGTCTTTGAAGGATCTGTGAAGGGATATTTAGTGGTGCCTGGAGGCTTGTGATGAGCAAGGAAACGTCTTCCAATGAAACATGTGGAGAAACTTTCCGAGCAACTGCTTTGTGATGTGTGTATTCGTCTCATAATGTTAAACCATTCTTGGATTGTGCAGCTTGAAATGACTGTTTTTGTGGAATCTGAGGAAGGACATTGGGGAACGATCCTTAGAATATGGAGAAATAAATATCCTCAGGTAAAATCCAGAAGGAAGCTTTCTGTGAAACTGCTCTGTGTCGTCTTAATTCCTCTTGCTCAGTTAAGCCTCTCTTTCCACTCAGCAGTTTTCTAACCCTGTGTATGTTTAGCGTGTGCTGGGATATTCGGGAGCACTTTGAGGCTTATGGTGAAAAAGTAAATATGTTCAGAACGAAACTGGAGAGAAACTTTCCGAGGAACTGCTTTGTGACGTGTGCATTCCACTCAAAGTGTTACACCTCTCTTCTCATACAGCATCGGGGAATCCCTTTTGGAGAAACAGGTGCCAAGTGATATTCGGGAGCATGATGATGCCGATGGTGAAAAGGAAAATAGCCTCAGAGAAAAATTGGAAAGAAACTTTCTAGGAAACTATTCTGTGATACTTGTAAACATTTCACATAGATAAAGCTTTCTTTACATTACGCAGCTTGTAAACTGTCATGACAGATCCACAAAGGGACATTTGAGAGGACATTCAGGACTATGTTGAAAAAGGAAATATCTTCAGATGAAAATTGGAAGGAAGCTTTCTGTGAATCTGCATTTTGCTGTTTATTCACCTCATATAGAGGAAGTTTTCTTTCATGACACAGCTTGGAAACTCCCTCATGGAAGGATCAGTGAAAGGACATTTGGGATCACATTCGGGCCTATGGTGAAATAGGAAATATAGTCAGATAAAAACTGGAGAGAAGCTTTCTAAGAAACTGCTTGGTGATGTGTGCATTCCACTCAGTGTGTTACAACTTTCTTCTCATAAGGCACAGTTGGAACACATTTCCTGTGAAACCAAAAGAGTGATATTCGGAGCACATTGAAGACTATGGCAAAAAGTGAAATGTCGTCCAATAAAAAACAGAAAGAAGCAGTCGAAGAAACTTCTTTCTGACGTGTCCATTCTTTTCACAGGGTTGAATTTACTCTACATTTCCCAGTTTGAAAGTCGGGATTTGAGGGTTCTCCGAAGGGATACTATGTGGCAACCGGAGGCCTGTGCCGAGCAAGGAAATATCTTCCATTGGCAATTGGAGAGAAGCTTTCTGCGCAATTGTTTTGTGATGTTTGCATTCATCTTATGGAGTTAAATCATTATTTTATTGAGCAGTTTGAAATCACTGTTTCTGTGGAATCTGAGAAAGGACATTTGAAAATGCTCTTTAGAATATCCTGAAAAAGAAATAACCTCAGAGAGAAACCAGAAGGAAGATTTCTGTGAAAGTGCACTGTGTCACATGAATTCCGCTCACACAGTTAAGCTTCTCTTTTCATGGAGCAGTATCATCACACTGTTTTTGTTTAGTCTGCGAAGGGATATTCAGGAGTGCTTTGAGGCTTACAGTGAGAAAGGGAACGTCTTCAGGTAGGAACTGGAGAGAAGCTTTCTGAGGAGCTGCCTTGTGACGTGTGCATTCCACTCACAGAATTCCACTTACAGAAAAACGTGTGCATTCTACTCACAGAATGACATGTGCATTCCACTCACCTTTCTTCTCCTAGAGGATTCCAGAATCCCTTTTGGAGAAGAAGCTACCAAGAGACATTCAGGACTATAGCGATGGCTGTGCTGAACAATGAAATATCCTCAGACAAAAACTGGAAAGAAGATTTCTGTGAAACTGCTTTGAGTTAGATATATTCATTCTTCTCGCATAGTTACAACTTTTCTTATTATACAGTTTGGAGACTCCGTCATGCACGGATTTGTGAAGGGACATTCGGGAGCACATTCAGGCCTAAGGTGAAAGAGGAGATATCTTCAGATAAAAAGGGGAGGGAAGCTTCCTCAGAAACGACTTGTGATGTATGCATTCCACTCAGGGAGTTATTCCTCTTTTCTCACAAGGCAGTGTTTGAACACTGTTCCTGTGAAACCGAAAAAGTGATATTTCTGAGCGCATTCAGAACTATGGCGAATAGTGAAATATACTGAAATAAAATCGAGGAAGAAACGTTCAAAGAATCTCCTCTCTGATATGTGCATTCACTTCACAGAGTTAATGCTTATTCTATGTTGCCCTGTTTCAAAACTCTGTCTTTGAAGGATGTGTAAAGGGATATTTAGTGACGACCGGAGGCTTCTGGGGAGCGAGGAAATGTCTCCTGATGAAACCCGCAGAGAACCGTTTGAGCAACTGCTTTACCATGTGTATATTCGTCTCATAGAGTTAAACCGTTCCTTGGATTGAACAGCTTGAAATCACTGTTTTTGTGGAATCTGAGGAAGCACATTGTGAATGATCCTTAGAATACAGGGGAAGAAATATCCTCAGGGAAAATCCAGAAGGAAGCTTTCTGTGAAACTGCTCTGTTTTGTCTTAATGGCTCTCACTCAGTTCAGCCCCTCTTTTCATTTTGCAGTTTTCTAACCCTCTGTGTGCTTAGCGGGTGATGGGATATTCGGGAGCACTTTGAGGCTTAAGGTGAAAAAGGAAATATGTTCAGACCAAAACTGGAGAGAAGCTTTCCGAGGAATTGCATTGTGATGTGTGAATTCCAATCACAGTGTTATACCTCTCTTCTCTTACAGTGTCGGGGAATCCCTTTTGTAGAAACAGGTAACAAGTGGTATTCGGGAACATCGTTTTGCCGATGGTGAAAAGCTAAATAGCCTCAGACTAAAACTTGAAAAAGCTTTCTAGGAAACTACTCTTTGATATGTGTAATCATCTCACATAGATAATGCTTTCTTTACATTATGCAGCTTGGAAACTGTCATGGACGGATCCACGAAGGGACCCTCAGGAGCACTTTGAGGACTATAGTGAAAAACGAAATATCTTCAGATCCTAACGGGAAAGAAGCTTTCTGTGAATATGCTTTTTGCTATGTTTATTCATCTCACATAGATGAAGCTTTCTTTACCTTACAAATCTTGGAAACTGCCTCATGGATGGATCCACGAAGGGATATTTGGGATTACATTTGGGCTTATAGTGAAATAGGAACTACAGTCATATCATAACGGGAGAGAAGCTTTCTGAGAAACTGCTTGGTGACACGTGCATTCCACTCAGGGAGTTATAACTCTCTTCTCATAAGGCATAATCTGTATGCTGTTCCTGTAAATTCAAAAGTGTGATATTCGGAGCACATTGAAGACTATGGAAAAATTGAAATTTCCAATTAAAAACAGGAAGAAGTACTCGAAGAAACTGCTCTCTGACATGTCCATTTTTACACAGGGTTAAAGCTTACTCTACATTTCCCGGTTTGAAAGTCGATCTTTGAAAGTTCTGCAAAGGGATAGTAAGTGGCAACCGGAGCCCTGTGTCAAACAAGGAAATGTCTTCCATCGAATATTTGAGAGAAGCTTTCTGCGCAACTCTTTTGTGATGTTTGTGTTCATCTCATAGAGTTAAATGATTTTTTGGATATAGTAGTATGATATCACTGTTTCTATGGAATCTGAGAAAGGACATTTGGAAATGCTGTTTATAATGTCCTCAAAAAGATAAAACCTCAGAGAGAAACCAGAAGGAAGCTTCATTCAAACTGCACTGTGTCAGGTGAAATCGGCTCACACAGTTAAGCTTCATTTTACATTGAGCAGTATCATAACACTGTTTTTGTTTAGCCTGCGAAGGGATATTCTGGAGCACTTTGAGGCTTACGGTGAGAAAGGAAACGTCTTCAGAGAGAAACAGGAGAGAAGCTTTCTGAGGAGCTGTTTTCTGAAGTGTGCATTCCACTCACAGAATTCCACTCACAGAATGAGGTGTGCATTCCACTCACCTTTCTTCTCCTAGAGGATTCCGGAATCCCTTTTGGAGAAAAAGCTACCAAGAGACATTCGGGAGTATAGGGATGGCTGTGGTGAAAAACGAAATATCCTCCGACAAAAATTGGAAAGAAGATTTCTGTGAAACTGCTTTGTGTTAGATATGTTTATTCATGTCGCATAGTTAAAACTTTTCTTATATTATGCAGTTTGAAAACTTCATCATGCAGGGATCTGTGAGAGGAAATTTGGGAGCATATTCAGGCCTACAGTGAGAGAGGAGATATATTCAGATAAAAACTAGATAGAATCTTTCTGAGTAACGACTTTGTGATGTATGCATTCCACTCAGGGAGTTATACCACTTTTCTCACAAGGCAGCGTTTGAACACTGTTCTTGTGAAACCAAAAAAATGATACTTAGTAGCGCATTGACAACTATGGCGAATAGTGAAATATACTGAAATAAAATCGAGGAAGAAGCACTCCAAGAATCTTCTCACTGATATGTACATTCACTTCACAGAGTTAATGCTTACTCTATGTTGCCCAGTTTTGAAACTCTGTCTTTGTAGAATTTGTGAAGGGATATTTATTGATGCCTGGAAGCTTGTGGTGAGCAAGGAAATGTCTTCCAATGAAACTTTCAGAGGAACGTTCTGAGCAACTGCTTTGTGATGTGTGTATATTTCCCATAGAGGTAAACCAGTCTTTTCATTGAGCAGCTTGAAATCACTGTTTTTGTGGAATCTGAGGAAGGACATTTGGGAATGATCCTAAGATTATGGAGAAAGAAAAATCCTCAGGAAAAATCCAGTAGGAATCTTTCTGTGAAACTGCTCTGTGTCATCTTAATTCCTCTCGCTCAGTTAAGCCTCTCTTTTCGTTGAGCAGTTTTCTAAGCCTGTGTATATTTAGCGTGTGATGGGATATTCAGGAACACTTTGCAGCTCTCCATGAAAAAGGAATTATGTTGTGTCCGAAAGTGGAGAGAAGGATTTCGAGGAACTGCTTTGTGACGTGTGCATTACACTCACAGTGTTATACCTCTCTTCTCATACAGTGTCGGGGAAACCCTTTTGGAGAAACAGGTACCAAGTGGTATTCGGGAGGATGTTGATGCCGATGGTGAAAAGGGAAATAGCCTCACACAAAAACTGGAAAGAAGCTTTCTAGGAAACTACTCTGTGATATGTGCAATCATCTATATAGATAAAGCTTTCTTTACATTACACAGCTTGGAAACTGTCATGGAAGGATCCATGAAGGGACCTTCAAGAGCTCATACAGGGACAATGGTGAAAAAGAAAATATCTTCAGATAAAAACTGGAAAGAGGCTTTCTGTGAGTCTGCTTTTTGCTATGTTTGTTCATCTCACATAGATGAAGCTTTCCTTACATTACGCAGCTTTGAAACTTCCTCGTGGATGCATCCACAAAGGGATATTTGGGATCACATTCGGGCCTATGGTGAAATAGAAAATATAGTCAGATAAAAACTAGAGATGAGCTTTCTGAGAAACTACTCGGTGATGTGTGCATTCCACTCAGGTCCTTACACCTCTTTTCGCTCAAGGTAGTGTTTGAACACTGTTCCTGTGAAACTCAAAAGTGATATTTTGGAGTGCATTGAGGACTATGGCAAATAGTGAAGTATACCTAAATTAAATCAGGGAAGAAGCGTTCCAAGAATCTGCACTCTGATATGTGCATTCACTTCACAGAGTCAATGCTTACTCTATGTTGCCCAGTTTCAAAACTCTGTCTTTGAAGAATGTGTGAAGGGATACCTAGTGACACCCAGAGACTTGTGGTGAGCAAGGAAACATCTTCTGATGAAACCTGCAGAGAAGCTTTCTGAACATCTGCTTTGCAATGTGTGTATTCATCTCCTAGAGTTAACCATTCTTTGGATTGAGCAGCTTGAAATCACTGTTTTTGTGGCATCTGAGGAAGGACATTTGGAAATGATCCTTAGAATAGGGATTTACCTCAAGTAAAATCCGGAAATAAGCTTTCTATGAAACTGCTCTGTGTTCTCTTAATTTCTCCCACTCACTTAAGCCTTTCTTTTCATTGAGCAGTTTTCTAACGCTGTGTATGTTTACCATGTGATGGGATATTCAGAATCACTTTGAAGCTTATGGTGAAAAGGAAATATGTTCAGTACAAAACTGGTGAGAAAATTTCCGAGGAACAGCTTTGAGACGTGTGCATTCCATTCACAGTGTTATACCTCTCTTCTCATGCAGCGTAGGGGAAACCCCTTTGGAGAAACAGGTACCAAGTGATATTCAGGAACATGCTGATGTCGATGGTGAAAGGGGAAATAGCCTCAGACAACAACTACTAGGAAAATTCTCTGTGATATGTGTGGTCATCTGACATAGATGAAGCTTTCTTTACATTATGCAGCTTGCAAAATGTCATGGACGGATCCACGAAGGGACCTTTGGGAGCACATTCAGGAGTGTGGTGAAAAAGTGAATATCTTCAGATAAAAACTGGAAAGCAGCTTTCTGTGAATCTGCTTTTTGCTATGTTTATAGGTATAGCTTTCTTTTCATTAAGCAGCTTGGAAACTCCCCCATGGACAGATCCGCGAAGGGATATTTGGGATCACATTCGGGGCTCTGTTGATATAGGAAATGTAGTCAGATAAAAACTGGAGAGAAGCTTTCTGAGAAACTGCTTGGTGATGTGTGCATTCCACTCAGGGAGTTATAACTTTCTTCTCATAAGGCACACTTTGAATACTGTTCCTGTAAAACCAAAAGAGTGATATTTGGAGCACATTGAAGACAATGGTAAAAAGTGAAATGTCGTCCAGTAAAAAACAGAAAGAAGCACTCAAAGAAACTGCTCTCTGATATGTCCATTCTTTTCACAGGGTTAAATCTTACTCGACACTTCCAGTTTGAAAGTTGGACTTTGAGGGTCCTGCGAAGGAATAGTAAGTGGCAACTGGAGACCTGTGTCGAGCAAGGAAATTTCTTCCATCGAAAATCGGTGAGAATCTTTCTGTGCAACTCTTTTGAGTTGTATGTATTCCTCTCATAGAGTTAAAACATTGTTTGCATTGAGCAGGTTGAAATCACTGTTTCTGTGGAATCTGAGAAAGGAAATTTGGAAACGCTCTTTATAATATCATGAAAAAGAAATAACTTCAGATGGAAACCAGAAGGAAGCTTTCTGTGAAACTGCTCTGTGTCACCTGAATTCGGCTCACAGAGTTAAGCTTCTCTTTTCATAGAGCAGTATCATAACACTCTTTTTGTTTTGCCTCTGAAGGGATAATCTGGAGTGCCTTGAGGCTTACAGTTGGAAAGGAAACCTCGTTAGATTGAAACTGGAGAGGAGCTTTCTGAGGAGTTGCTTTGTGTGTGTGTGTTCCACTCACCGAAATATACTGTTCTTCTCATAGGGGATTCTGAAATCACTTTGGCAGAAAAAGATACCAAGAGACATTCGGGAGTAAATGGACAGCCATGGTGAAAAGGAAATATCCTCAGACAAAAACTGGAAAGAAGATTTCTGTGAAATTGTTTTCTGTTACAAATATTTATTCATCTCGCATAGTTAAAACTTTTCTTATATTACGCAGTTTGTTAACTCCATCATGGACTAATCTGCAAAGGGACATACAATGAAACAGTAGATATCTTCAGATAAAAACTGGATAGAAGCTTTCTGAGAAACAACTTTGTGATGTATGCATTCCACTCAGGGAGTTATACCTCTTTTCTCACAATGCAGTGTTTGAACAATGTTTTTTCAATCTTCTTTCCAGTTATTGTCTGAGGATATTTCCTTTTTCACCATACCCCTCCCTATATTCCCAAATGGCTCTTGGTAGGTCTTTCTCCAAAAGGGATTCCAGAATCCTCTAGGAAAAGAGAGGTATATTTCTGTGAGTGGAATGCACACGTCACAAAGCAGCTCCTCAGAAAGGTTCTCCCCAGTTTCTATCCGAAGGCGTTTCCTTTCTCCCCATAAGCCTCAAAGTGCTCCTGAATATCCCTTCGCAGGCTAAACAAAAACAGTGTTATGATACTACTCAATGAAAAGAGAAGTTTAACTGTGTGAGCGGAATTCACATGACACAGAGCAGTTTCACAGAAAGCGTCCATCTGGTTTCTCTCTGAGGTTATTTCTTTTTCAGGATATTTCAAAGAGCGTTTCCAAATGTCCTTTCTCAGATTCCAAAGAAACAGTGATTTCAAACTGATCAATCCAAAGAATGATTTAACTCTATGATATGAATACAAACTTCAAAAAAACGTTGTGCAGAATGCTTCTCTCCAATTTTCGATCAAAGACATTTCCTTGCTCGGAACAGGCCTCCAGTTGCCACGTACAATCCCTTCTCTGAACCCTCAAAGACCGATTTCCAAACTGGGAAATTTAGAGTAAAATTTAACCCTGTGAAAAGAATGGACTTGTCAGAGAGCAGTTTTTTCGAGTGCTTCTTTCTGTTTCTCATTGGATGTTGTTTCACTTTTTGCCATAGTCTTCAATGTGCTCCGAATATCACTCTTTTGGTTTTATAGGAACACTGTTCAATCTGTGACTTTTGAGAAGAAAGTTGTAACTCCCTGAGTGGAATGCACGCATCACGAAGCAGGTTCTCAGAAAACCTCTCTACAATTTTTATCTGACTATATTTCCTATTTCACCATAGACCTGAATGTGATCCAAATAATCCCTTCAAGGATCCATCCACGAGGGAGTTTCCAAGCTGTGTAATGTAAAGAAAGCTTCATCTATGTGAGTTGAATAAACATAGCAACAAGCACATTCACAGAAAGCTTCTTTCCAGTTTTTATCTGAAGATATGTCCTTTTTCACCATAGTCCTGAATGTGCTCCCGAAGTTCCCTTCGTGGATCTGTTCAAGAGAGTTTCCAAGCTGCGTAATGTAAAGAAAGCTTTATCTATGTCAGATGATTATGCATATCACAGAGTAGTTTCCTAGAAAGCTTCTTTCCAATTTTTGTAAAAGGCTATTTCCCTTTTCACCATCAGCATCAATATGCTCCCGAATATCAATTGGTACCTTTTTCTTCAAAAGGTTTTCCCTGACTCTGTATGAGTAGAGAGGTATAACACTGTGAGTGGAATACACATGTCACAAGGCAGTTCCTTGGAAGCTTCTCTCCAGTTTCGTTCTGAATATAATTCCTTTTTCACCATAAGCCTCAAAGTGCTCCCTAAAATCCCATCACATGCTAAGCATACACTGGGTTAGAAAACTGGTCAATGAAAGAGGGGCTCAACTGAGTGAGAGCCATTAAGACGACACAGAGCAATTTCACAGAAAGCTTTTTTTTTGGTTAGTAGGCTGTTAATTATTGCCTCAATTTCAGAACCCACTATTGGTCTATTCAGGGATTCAACTTCTTCCTGGTTTATTCCTGGGAGAGTGTAAGTGTCTAGGAAATTATCCCTTTCTTCTAGGTTTTCTAGTTTATTTGTGTAGGGATGTTTACAGTATTCTCTGATGGTAGTTTGTATTTCTGTGGGGTCAGTGGTGATATTCCATTTATCATTTTTTATTATGTCTATTTTATTCTTCTCTCTTTTCTGCTTTATTAGTCTTGCTAGTGGTCTATCAATTTTGTTGAACTTTTCAAAAAAACAGCTCCTGGATTCATTGATTTTTTGGAGGCTTTTTCGTGTCTCTATCTCCTTCAGTTCTGCTCTAATCTTTGTTATTTCTTGCCTTCTGCTAGCTTTTGAATGTGTTTGCTCTTGTTTCTCTAGCTCTTTTAATTGTGATGTTTGAGTGTCAATTTTAGATCTTTAAAGCTTTCTCTTGTGGGCATTTAGTGTTATAAATTTTCCTTTACACACTGCTTTAAATGTGTTCCAAAGATTCTGGTATGTTGTATCTGTGTTCTCATTGGTTTCAAAGAACATCTTTATTTCTGCCTTCATTTCCTTATGTACCCAGTAGTAATTCAGGAGCAGGTTGTTCATTTTCCATGTAGTTAAGCCGTTTTCATTGATTTTCTTAATCCTGAGTTTTAGTTTGATTGCACTGTTGTCTGAGAGACAGTTTGTTACAATTTCTGTTCTTTTACACTTGCTGAGGAGTGCTTTATTTCCAACACTGTGGTCAATTTTGGAAGAAGTGTGATGTGGTGCTGAGAAGAATGTATATTCTGTTGATTTGGGGTGGAGAGTTCTGCAGATGTCTACTGGGTCCTCTTGGTGCAGAGCTGAGTCCAGTTCCTGAATATCCTTGTTAACTTTCTCATGGATCTGTCTAATGTTGACAGTGGGGTGTTAAAGTCTCCCATTATTATCGTATAAGTCTCTTTCTAAGTCTCTAAGGACTTGCTTTTGGAATCTGGGTGCTCCTGTATTGGGCGCATATATATTTAAGATAGTTAGCTCTTCTAGTTGAATTGATCTCTTTACCATTGTGTAATGACTTTCTTTGTCTCTTTTGATCTTTGATGGTTTAAAGTCTGTTTTATCAGAGACTAGGATTGCAACAGCTGCTTTTTTCTTTTCTTCATTAGTTTGGTAGATCTTCCTCCATCCCTTTATTTTGGGCCTATGTGTGACTCTGCATGTGAGATGGGTCTCCTGAATACAGCAAACTGATGGGTCTTGACTTTTTATCTAATTTGCCAGTCTGTGTCTTTTAATTGGACCATTTAGTCCATTTATATTTAAGTTTAATATTATTATGTGTGAACTTGATTCTGTCATTGTGATATTAGCTGGTTATTTTGCTCGTTAGTTGATGCAGTTTCTGGTGGTGACAAAATCTCTAAGCATTTGCTTGTCTGTAAAGGATTTTATTTCTCCTTCACTTATGAAGCTTAGTTTGTCTGGATATGAAATTCTGGGTTTAAAATTATTTTCTTTAAGGATGTTGAATATTGGCCTCCACTCTCTTCTGGCTTGCAGAGTTTCTGCTGAGAGATCTGCTGTTAGTCTGATGGGCTTCTTTTTGTGTGTAACCCGACCTTTCTCTCTGGCTGCCCTTAACATTTTTTCCTTCATTTCAACTTTGCTGAATCTGACAATTATTTGTCTTGGAGTTGCTCTTCTCAAGGAGTATCTTTGTGGTGTTCTTTTTATTTCCTGAATTTGAATGTTGGCCTGCCTTACTAGGTTGGGGAAGTTCTCCTGGATGATATCTTGCAGAGTGCTTTCCAACTTGGTTCCATTTCCCCCCCCCCCCCCACTTTCAGGCACAGCAATCAGATATAGATTTGATTTTTTCACATAGTCCCATATTTCTTGGAGTCTTTGTTCATTACTTTTTCCTTTTTTCCTCTAGACTTCTCTTGTCACTTCATTTCATTCATTTGATCTTCAATCATTGATACTCTTTCTTCCAGTTGATCGAGTCTCTTACTGAAGCTTGTGCATTTGTCACGTATTTCTTGTGTCATGTTTTTTATCTCTGTCAGTTCGTTTATGGCCTTCTCTGCATTGATTATTCTAGTTATCCATTCTTTCATTCGTTTTACAAGATTTTTAGTTCTTTGCGCTGGGTACATAATTCCTCCTTTAGCTCTGAGAAGTTTGATCATCTGAAGCCTCCTCTCAACTCATCAAAGTCTTTCTCTGTCCAGCTTTGATCCGTTGCTGGTGATGAGCTGCATTCCATTGGAGGGAGAGATGTGCTCTTATTTTTTGAATTTCCAGCTTTTCTGCCCTGCTTTTTCCCCATCTTTGTGGTTTGATCTGCCTTTGGTCTTTGATGCTGGTGACGTACTGATGGGGTTTTGGTGTGGGTATACTTTCTGTTTGTTAATTTTCCTTCTAACTGTCAGGACCCTCAGCTGTAGGTCTGTTGGAGATTGCTTGAGGTCCACTCCAGACCCTGTTTGCCTGGATATCAGCAACAGAAGCTGCAGAAGATAGAATATTGTTTAACAGTGAGTGCTGCTGACTGATTCTTGCACTGGAAGCTTCATTTCACGGGTGTACTCCACCGTGTGAGGTGTGAGGTGTTAGTCTGAACCTAGTAGGGGATGTCTCCCAGTTCGGCTACTCAGGAGTCAGGGACCCACTTGAGCAGACAGTCTGTCCGTTCTCAGATCTCAACCTCCGTGCTGGGAGATCCACCACTCTTATCAAAGCTGTCAGAGAGCTGTCGGGATTCTCTTCATGGAGCAGTTTGGTAGCACTGCTTTTGGGTAATCTGAGAAGGGATACTTTGGATTGCAATTAAGCCTATGGTGACAAGGGAAAATCCTCCAATAAAAACTAGAAAGAAGCTTTCTGAGAAACTTCTTTCTGATGTGTGAAATCATCTCACAGAGTTACATGTTTCTATTCATGGAGCAGTGTGTAACATTGTTTTCGTGTAATCTGCAAAGGGATATTTGAGAGTGCATTGAGGCCTATGGTGACAAAGGAAATATCATCAGATAAAAACTAGGAAGAAACTTTCTGAGGAATTGCTTTGTGATGTGTGAATTCATCTCACAAGGTTACACCATTCTTTTCATTGAGCAGATTGCTAACATGTTTTTCTTGGAATCTGCAATGGGATACCACGGATTGCTTTGAGACCTATGGTGAGAAAGGAAACATTCTCAGATTAAAACTAGAAGGAAGCTTTCTGAGAAACAGCTTTGTGATGTGTGAATTTATCTGACTGACTTAGACGATTCTTTTCATGGTGCAGTTTGGTAGCACTCTTTTTGGGGAATCTGAGAAGGGATATTTTGGTTTGCATTGAAGACTATGGTGACAAAGGAAATATTATCCCATAAAAACTAAAAAGAAGCTTTCTGAGAAACTGCTTTGTGATGTGTGAATTCATCTCACAAACTTACATTGTTCTTTGCATTGAGCAATTTACTGACACTTTGTTATTGGGATCTGCAATGGAATATTTGGGAGCTCTTTGAAGCGTATGGTGACAAAGGGAATATCCTCAGATAAAAACTAGAAAGAAACCCTGTGTGAAACTTCTTTGTAATGTGTGAATTCATCTCACAGAGATACACCTGTCATTTCAAGGAGCAGTTTGCTAACACTGTTTTCGTGGAATCTGTAAGAGGATATTTGGAAGTGTATTATGCTTATTGTGAAAAAGGAAATATCCTCCTATGAATACTAGAAAGAAGCTTTCTGAGAAACTGCTTTGTGATGTGTGAATGCATCTCAAAGTGTTACAGCATTATTTCCATCGAGCAGTTTGCTAACACTGTTTTCTTGGAATCCGCAGTAGGATACTGGGAGCACATTGAAGCCTATGGTGACAAAGGAAATATCCTCATATAACAACTAGAAAGAAGTTTTCTGAGAAACTACTTTGTGAAGTGTGAAATCATCTCACAAAGTTACAGGATTCTCTTCATGAAGCAGTTTAGTCGAATGGCTTTTGGGGAATCTGAGAAGGGATATTTTGGATCACAATGAAGCCTATGGTGACAGGGAAATATCCTCTGATAAATACTAGAAAGAAGCTTTCTGAGAAACTTCTTTGTGATGTGTGAAACCATCTCCCAGAGTTACATGTTTCTATTTATGGAGCAGTGTGCTAACGTTGTTTTCATGGAATCGACAAAGGGATATTTGAGAGTGCATTGAGGCCTATGGAGACAAAGGAAATATCAGATAAAACTAGAAAGAAACTTTCTGGAGAACTGCTTTGTGGTGTGTGAATTCATCGCACACAGTTACACCATTCTTTTCATTGAGCAGTTTGCTAACACGTTTTTCTTGGAATCTGCAATGGGATATTCAGGATCACTTTGAGGCCTATGGGATATTCAGGATCACTTTGGGGCCTATGGTGAAAAAGGGAATATTCTCAGAACAATACTAAAAAGAAGCTTTCTGAGAAACAACTTTGTGATGTGTGAATTCATCTCACTGACTTAGACGATTATTTTCATGGAGCAGTTTGGTAGCACTCTTTTTGGGTAATCTAAGAAGGGATATTTTGGATTGCATTGAAGACTATGTTGACAAAGGATATATCCTTCCATGAAAACTAAAAAGAAGCTTTCTGAGAAATTCCTTTGTGATTTGTGAATTCATCTCACAAACATTCTTTGTTCTCTTCACTGAGCAGTTTCCTGACAGTGTTTTCTTGGGATCTGCAATGGAATATTTGGGAGCTCTTTGAAACGTATGGTGACAAAGGAAATATCCTCAGTTAAAAAAAGAAAGAAGCTTTCTGGGAAACTTCTTTGTCGTGATTGAATTCATCTAACACAGTTACACATATCTTTTCATGTTGAAGTATCCTAACACAGTTTTTGTGGAATCTGCAAGAGGATATTTGGTAGTTCATTGAAGCCTATGGTGACAAAGGAAATATCATCAGATAAAAACTAGAAAGAGGATTTCTGAGAAACTCATTTGTGATGTATGAATTCATCTCTCACAGGTACACATATCTTTTCATGGAGTAGTTTGCTAACAAAGTTCTCGTGGAATCTGCAACAGTATCTATGGGAGCGACTTGAAGCCTATGTTGACAAGGGAAATAACCTCAGATAAAAACGAAAAAGAGGCTTTCTGAGATATTGCTTTGTGATGTGTGAGTTCATCTCACAGCATTACACCGTCCTTTTCACTGAGCAGTTTGCTAACACTGTTTTCTTGCTATCTGCAATGGGATATTTGGGAGTGCATTGAAGCCTATGGTAACAAAGGAAATATCCTCTGATAAAAACTAGAAAGAAGCTTTCTGAGAAACTCCTTTGTGATGTGTGAAGTCGCGTCACAGAGTTACACGATGCTATTCATGCAGCAGTTTGCTAACATTGTTTTGGTGGAAACTGCAAAGGGATATTTGAGAGTGCATTGAGGCCTACGGTGACAAAGGAAATATCCTCAGATAAAAAGTAGAAAGAAACTTTCTGAGAAACCGCTTTGTGATGTGTGAATTTGTCTCACATAGTTACACAGTTCTTTTCATTGTACCATTTGTTAAAATGTTTATCTTGGAATCTGCAATGGGATATTCGGGATCACTTTGAGGCCTATGGTGAAAAAGTAAATATTCAGTGATAAAAACTAGAAAGAAGCTTTCTGAGAAACAGTTTTGTGATGTGTAAATTCATCTCCCTGCATTACATGATTCTTTTCATGGAGCAGTTTGGTAGCACTATCTTTAGGGAGTCTGTGAAGGTATATTTTGGAACACTTTGAAGACTATGGTGACAAAGGAAATATCCTCACGTAAAAACTAGGAAGAAGTTTCTGAGAAACTGCTTTGTGATGTGTGAATGCATCTCAAAGAGTTGCAGCATTATTTTCGTGGAGCAGTTTGCTAACACAGTTTTCCTGGAATCGGCAGTAGGATATTCAGAGCGCATTGAAGCCTATGGTGAAAATGCAAATATCCCCAGATAGCAAATAGAAAGACGCTTTCTGAGAAACCACTTTGTGTTGTGTTAATTCATCTCACAGAGTGTCAGGATTCTCTTCCTGGAGCAGCTTGGTAGCACTGGTTTTGGGGAATCTGAGAAGGGATAGATTAGATCACAATTAAGCCTGTGATGACAAAGGAAATATCCTCCGATAAAAACTAGAAAGAAACTTTCTGAGAACTTCTTTGTAGTGCTTGAAATCACCTCAGAGAGTTACACGTTTTTCTTCATGGAGCAGTTTGACAACATTGTTTTCATGGAATCTGCAATGGGATACTTGGAAGTGCATTGAGGCCTAAGGTGACAACTTAAATATCCTCAGATAAAAAATAGAAGGAAGCTTTATGAGAAACCATTTTGTGATATGTGATTTCATCTCACACAGTTACACCATCCTTTTCATTGAGCAGTTTGCTAACATTGTTTTCTTGGAGTCTGAAAAGGAATATTTGAGAATGCATTGAGGCCAATAGTGAAAAAGGAAATATCCTCAGATAAAAATCAGAAAGAAACTTTCTGAGAAACTGCTTTGTGATGTGTGAATTCATCTCACTGAGTTACACCTTAGTCTCCATGAAGCAGTTTGCTAACACTGTTTTGGTGGAATCTGCAAAGTGATATTTGGGAGCATATTGCAGCCTGTTGTGAAAAAGGAAATATCCTCAGATGAAAATTAGAAAGAAGCTTTCTGAGAAATTGCTTTCTGATGTGTGAATTCAACTCACTGAGATACACCTGTATTTCATGGAGTCGTTTCCTAGCCCTGTATTTGTGGAATCTGAGAACTGATATTTCGGATTGCTTTGAAGATTATATGATCAAAGGAACTATCCTCAGGCAAAAACCAGAATGAAACTTTCTGAGAAACTGCTGTTTGATGAGTGAATTCATCTCACAGAGTTACACATGTATTTCATGAAGCCGTTTGCTAGCACTTTTTGTAGAATCTGAGAGTTTATCTTTTGGATATCTATGAGGACTCCTGGGACAAAAGAATTATCCTCAGATAAAAACCAGAAAGAAACTTTCCGAGAAACTGCTTTATGATGCATGAATTCATCTAACAAAGTTACAACACTCTTTCATGGAGAAGTTTGCTAGCACTATTTTTGAGGCATCTCAGGAGTGATATTTTGGATATCATTGAATCCCATTGTCAATAATGAAATATCCTCCAAAAAAACCTGGAGAGAAGTGTTCTCAGAAACTGCTTTGTGGTGTGTGAATTCACCTCACAGAGGTACATTACTGCTATCATTGAGAAGTTTGCTAACACTGTTTTCACAGAATTAACAATGAGATATATGGGAGTGCATTGAGAACTGAAATATCCTCAGATAAAAACGAGAAAGAAGCTTTCTGAGAAACTTGTTTGTGATGTGTGAATTCATCTCACAGAATTACACCTTTCTCTTCATGAAGCAGTTTGCTAACACTGTTATCGTGGAATCTGAAAAGTGATATTTGGGAGCGCATTGAGGACTATGGTGAAAAAGGATATATCCTCAGATGAAAACTGGAAAGAAGCGTTCTGAGAAACTGCATTGTGTTGAGTAAATGTAACTCACAGAGTTACACTTTCCTTTTCATTGATGAGTTTGCAAACACTGTTTTCTTGAAATCTGCAATGTGATATCTCTTAGTGCACTGAAGCTTACAGAGACAAAGGAAATAACCAGAGATAAAAATGAGAAAGAAGCTTTCTGAAAAACTGCTCTGTGATGTGTGAATTTATCTCACAGAGTTACACTTTTCTCTCCACGAAGCAGTTTGCTAACACTGTTTTCGTGGAATCTGCAAACTGATCTTTCAGAGAGCATTTAGGCCTATGGTGAAAAAGAAAACATCCTCAGATGAAAAGTAGAAAGAAGCTTTGTGAGAAACTGATTTGTGATGTGTGAATTCATCTCATAGAGTTACACTTTCATTTCATGGAGCAGTCTGTTAACACTGTTTTTGGGGAATCTGAGAAGGGATATTTTGGATCACTATGAAGACCATACGGACAAAGGAAATATCCTCATATAAAAATCAGAAAGATGCTTTCTGAGAAACTGCTTTGTGATGTGTGAATTCATCTAACAGAGTTACACCACTATTTCGTGGAGCCATTTGCTAGCACTGATTTTGTGGATTCTGAGAACTGATATTTCGAATTGGTTTGTAGAGTATAAGGACAAAGGAAATGTCGTCAGATAAAAACCAGAAAGAAGCTTTCTGAGA
Organism: Piliocolobus tephrosceles; assembly: GCF_002776525.5. Classification (NCBI taxonomy): domain Eukaryota; kingdom Metazoa; phylum Chordata; class Mammalia; order Primates; family Cercopithecidae; genus Piliocolobus; species Piliocolobus tephrosceles. Next base: position 67,210,330 of record NC_045452.1, read on the forward strand.
AACTACTTTGTAATGTGTGTATTCATTTCACAGAATTACACCACTCTTTCACAGAGGAGTTTGCTAGCACTGTTTTTTTGGACTCTCAGAAGAGATATCTTGGATATTGTTGAATCCAATGGTGAATAATGAAATATACTCAGACAAAAAATAGAGAGAAGCGTTCTCTGAAACTGCTTTGTAGTGTGTGAATTCACCTCACAGAGTTACACTACTGCTTTCATTGAGATGTTTACTACACGGTTTTCACAGTATCTGCAATGATACATACGGGAGTGCATTGAGAACTGAAATATCCTCAGGTAAAAATGAGAAAGAAGCTTTTGAGAACCTTCCTTGTGATGTGTGAATTCATTTCACAGACTTACACCTTTCTCTTCATGAAGCAGTTTGCTAACACAGTTTTCGTGGAATCTGCAAAGTGATATTTGGTAGCGCATTGAGGGCTATAGTGAAGAAGGATGTATTCTAAGATGAAAACTGGAAAGAAGCCTTCTGAGAAACTGCATTGCAATGTGTGAATGAAACTCACAGAGTTACACATGTATTTTGTGGAGCCGTTTGGTAACACTGTTTTTGTGGATTCTGAGAACTGAAATTTCGGATTGGTTTAAAGAGTATAAGGACAAAGGAAATATCCTCAGAGAAAAAAGAGAATGAAGCTTTCTGCGAAACTACTTTGTGATATGTGAATTCATTTTAGAGAGTTTCACCACTCTTTCATGGAGCTGTTTGCTAGCACTGTTTTTGTGGAATCTCAGAAGTGATATCTTGGATATCGATGAATCCCATGGTGAAAAATGAACTATCCTCAGATAAAAACTGCAATGAAGCCTTCTCAGAAACTGCTTTGTTATGGGTGAATTCAGATCACAGAGTGACATCTTTGTTTTCATTGGGAAGTTTGCTAACAGTTTTTTCGCAGAATCTGCAATGAGACACACGGGGGTGCTTTGAGACCAGAAATATCCCCAGCTGAAAAAAGAAAGAAGCTTTCTGAGAAACTGTTTTGTGGTGTGTGAATTCAACTCACTGAGTTACACCTGTATTACATGGAGGCGTTTACTAGCCCTGTTTATGTGGAATCTGAGAACTGATATTTCAGATCGCTTTGAAGACTATACGACCAAGAGAAATATCCTCAGATAAAAACCAGAATGAAGCCTTCAGAGAATCTGCTCTGTGATGTGTGAATTGATCTCATAGAGTTACACCTTTCCCTTAATGAAGCATTTTGCTAACACTGTTTTTGAGAAATCTACAAAGTGATATTTGGGAGCCCATTGAGGGCTATGGTGAAAAAGAATATATCCTCAGATGAAAACTGGAAATAAGCGTTCTGAGAAACTGCAATGTGATGTGTGAATGCAACTCACAGAGTTACACTTTTCATTGATCAGTTTGCCAACACTGTTTTCTTGAAATCTTCAATGGGATATTTCTTAGTGCAATGTAACTTATGAAGACGAAGGAAATATCCTCAGATAAAAACTGGAGAGAAGCTTTCTGAGGAAGTGCTTTGTTATGTGTGAATTCATCTCTCAGAGTTACACTTTTCTCTCCAAGAAGCAGTTTACTAACACTGTTTACGTGGAATCAGCAAAGTAGTATTTGGGAGCACATTGAGGCCTATGGTGAAAAAGGAAATATCCTCAGATGAAAACTAGAAAAGCTTCCTGAGGAATTGCTATCTGATATGTGAATTCATCTCACAAAGTTACACTTTCAATTCATGGGGCAGTCTGTTACCACTGTCTTTGGGGACTCTGAGAAGGGATACTTTGATCGCATTGAGGCCTGCGCTGAGAGAGGAAATATCCTTAATTAAAAATGTAAAAGGAGCTTTCTGAAAAACTTCTCTGCGATGGTTTAATTCATCTCACAGGGTTACACCTTAGTCTTTATAAAGCAGTTTGCTACCACTCTTTTCGTGTATTCTTCAAAGTGATATTTGGGAGTGCATCGACGTCTGTGGTGAAAACGAAATATCTTCAGATGAAAAGTGAAAAGAAGCTTTCTGAGAAATTGCTTTTTGATGTGTGAATTCAACTCACAGAGTTACACCTGTATTTCATGGAGCCGTTTGCTAGCCCTGTTTTGAAAAATCTGAGAACTAATATTGCAGATAGCTTTGAAGACTATACTACCAAAGGAAATATCCTCAGATAAAAACCAGAATGCAACTTTCTGAGAAACTGCTTTGTGATGTGTGAATTCATCTCAGAAAGTTACACATGTATTTCACGGAGCTATTTTGCTAGCACTGTTTTTGTGGAATCTCAGAAGTGATATTTTGGATTGTTTTGAAAACTCCTCCAACACAGGAAATATCCTCAGATAAAAACCAAAGAGAAGCTTTCTGAGAAACTGCTTTATGATGCGTGAATTCATCTCACAAAGCTACACCAGTCTTTCATGGAGGAGTTTGCTACCACTATTTTTGAGCAATCTCAGAAGTGATATTTTGGACATCATTGAATCACATGATGCACAATGAAATATCTTCACATAAAATCTGGAGAGAACCCTTCTCAGAAATTGCTTTGTGGTGTGTTAATTTACCTCACAGAGTTACACTTTTGCTTTCATTGAGGGGTTTGCTAACACTGATTTCACAGAATCTGCCAAGAGATATATGAGAGTGCATTTAGAACTGAAAATATCGTCAGATAAAAACTTGAAAGAAACTTTCTGAGAAACTTCTTTGTGATGTGTGAATTCATCTCAAAGAGTTACACTTTTCCCTTCATGAAGCAGTTTGCTAACACTGTTTTTGTGGAATCTACAAAGTGGTATTTGGGAGCACATTGGGGGCTATGGGGGAAAAGGATATATCCTCCGATGAAAACTGGAAAGAAGCATTGTGAGAAACTGTGTTGTGATGTGTAAATGCAACACACAGAGTTACAGTTTTCTTTTCATTGATCAGTTTGAAAACACTGTTTTCTTGAAATCTGCAAGGGGTATTTCTTAGTGCAATGAAGCTTACAGAAACAAAGGAAATATCCTCCGATAAAAATGAGAAAGAAGCTTTCTGAGAAACTGCTTTATGATGCGTGAATTCATCTCACAATGTTACGCCATTCTTTCTTTTTTTTTTTTTTTTTTTTTTTGAGATGGAGTCTTGCTCTGTCGCCCGGGGCTGGAGTGCAGTGGTCAGATCCCAGCTCACTGCAAGCTCCGCCTCCTGGGTTCACGCCATTCTCCTGCCTCAGCCTCCAAAGTAGCTGGGACTACAGGTGTCCGCCACCTCGCCTGGCTAGTTTTTTGTATCCTGACCTCGTGATCCACCTGTCTCAGCCTCCCAAAGTGCTGAGATTACAAGCTTGAGCCACCACGCCTGGCTATGCCACCCTTTCATGGAGGAGTTTGCTACCATTATTTTTGAGAAATCTCAGAAGTGATATTTTCGATATCATTGAATCACATGGTGAACAATGAATTATCTTCTGATAAAATCTGGAGAGAACCCTTCTCAGAAAGTGCTTTGTTGCGTGTGAATTCTCCTCACAGAGTTACACTATTGCTTTCATTGAGATGTTTGCTAACACTGTTTTCACAAAATCTGCAATGAGATATGCGGGAGTGCATTGAGAACTGAAATATCCTGAGATAAAAACTTGAAAGAAACTTTCTGAGACACTTCTTTGTGATGTGTGAATTCGTCTCACAGAGTTACACATTTCTCTTCTTGAAGCAGTGTGCTAAAACTGTTTTCGTGGATTCTGATAAGTGATATTTGGGAGCGTGTTGAGCGGTATGGTGAAAAAGGATATATCCTCAGATGAAAACTGGAAAGAAGCATTCTGAGAAACTGCATTGTGTTGAGTAAATGCAACTCACAGAATTACACTGTTTTTTTCATTGATCAGTTTACTAACACAGTTTTCTTGAAATCTGCAATGGAACATTTCTTAGCACCATGAAGTTTATGGTGACAAAGGAAATATCCTCTGAAAAAAAAAGAGAAAGAAGCTTTCTGAGAAACTGCTTTGTGATGTGTGAATTCATCTCACAGAGTTACACCTTTCTCTTCATGAAGCAGTTTGTTTTTGTGGAACTGTTTTCGTGGAATCTGAAAAGTGATATTTCCCTTTACGTGGGAAGATACAGACACTCATATTTCGTCCCAGCTGACTTGGACTGTTCTGCCTCAAGGGTTCTGAGATAGCCCCATTTTTTCGGACAGGCACTGGCACAGGATATTAGCCTCTGTCCCCTCACCCACCACACACTATTGCAATATGTAGACGACTTATTGCTATGTAGCCCCTCCTGGGAGAGCTCCCTTGCTGCTACACTTTAAATTTTCTTGGCGACTGAAGTTATTGGGTTACTCCGGCCAAGGCTCAACTTTGCACCCCTTCTGTCTCCTACCTAGGCATACTCCTCACACCCACTATACAAAGCCTCACGGCAGATAGAATAAGCCTCATTGAAGCTCTCCAGCCTCCTCAGGATGCGGAAGAGATGTTGTCCTTCCTGGGACTGGTAGGGTATTTCAGGCATTGGATTCCCAACTTTGGGGTCCTAGCCAAGCCCCTCTACCAGGCTGCCAAGGAAGCACTCACTGGACTGCTGTCCAACCCCTCATTGATTGCCAACTCTTTCAAGAAGCTCCAGGAATGTCTCCTTTCTGCCCTGGCTCTCTCTCACGCCAATCCCATTTGGCCTTTTCATTTATTCACCGTGGAATGCCAAAAGGTAGCTACTGTCCTCCTAGCCCAGCAGGTTGGATCCACATACCAGACCATGGCCTATCTCTCCAAGCAGTTAGATCCCACGGTCCAGGGCTGGCAACATTGTCTGGGAGCCCTGGTTGCTGCCACAGAACTTACCAAGAAGGCTCTTAAGCTCACCCTAGGATATCCTCTTAAGGTCTACTCTTCTCACTGACTGTCAGATCTCATCACACACGTCTCTCCCCCACCTCACTCCATCACGGCTTCAACAGTTCCACTTGCTATTCATTGAAAACCCTCACATCACCCTCACCACCTCGCCCCCTCTAAACCCTGCTACCCTTTTGCCCACTCCAGGGTGCGATTCTGCTCCCGCACATTCCTGCCCAGAGGTCCTCACCAGCTTGCCGCCCGCCCACCTTGGTCTTTCCGAACAGCCATTAGAACACCCAGACTGTACCCTGTTCATGGACGGGAGTTCTGTCTTAACCCCCAATGGCTGTCGGTAGGCAGCATACGCTGTTGTAACAGCAACCCAGATGGCCAAAACCAGGCCCTTGCCTTTAGGCACCACCTCCGGGAAGGCTGAACTCACTGCCCTTACTCATGCCTTACTTCTCTCTGAAGGGGGCAGAGGGTTAATATCTACAAAGACTCTAAATATGCCTACCTTATTACACACATTCACTCACTTCTCTGGCAAGAGCAAAGGTTTCTTACCACCAAAAGGATGCCAGTAGTCAATGGACCACTTATAAAGAGGTTACTTGATGCTCTTCAGGCTCCCAAGGAGGTGGCCATCATCCACTGTAAAAGCCACCAGCATTCTAAAGACCCTGTGTTGCAGGGTAACAATCTAGCTGACTCCACCACACGGGCCACCACCTCACTTCCTCCCCTACCCCAGCACCTTTACTCTTTCTTTCCCCCACTTATTCCCCCGACTACTCTTCCCAGGAATTTCAAACCCTGATGGCCCATCCCAGCACTACCTAAAGCGAGGATGGATGGGTATTCATTGACAGCAGAATAGCATTCCCTCAGACTCAGGCAGTGCATATATTGACTGACATACACAGTTCTCTGCACATAGGGCCTAAGGCTATGTATTACTTCCTGGACCCCATCCTTCACCTCCCTTCACTGCAGGCCCAGATTAGGAAGGTACATCAGCAATGTGCCACCTGTTTGGCTGTTAACCCCCAGGGCAGGCTCAGGCACCCAGGGCCCACTCATCAGCTAAGGGGCCACCAGCCAGGGGAAGATTGGCAACTTGATTTTACCGACATGCCCTGATATAAAAAATTCCACTACCTGCTGAACCTGGTTGACACTTTCTCAGGATGGATTGAGGCTTTCCCCACCACCTGAGAAACTGCATATCCCCACCACCCTCCTAGAGCACATCATCCTCAGGTTTGGTCTTCCCCAAACCATCCAATCAGACAACGGTCCAGCCTTCATTTCTAAACTCACCCAGCAGGTGGCAGCCGCACTCCAGATTACCTGGAAGCTCCACATTCCCTACCATCCACAGTCATCTGAAAAGGTAGAATGCGCAAATGGTTTTATTAAACTACATCAAACCAAAAACTCACTCTAGAAACCCGCCTCTCGTGGGTGACTCTCCTTCCCTTGGCTCTCACTGGTCTCAGGGCAGCTCCGCAGGCCCCCACAGGGCTCAGCCCTTTTGAACTGCTGTATGGATGCCCGTTCCTCTTCCAGGAATTGCCAGCCCTCTCCCCTCCTTTAGACTCCTACCTACCCTGCTTAATCTTTCTTCATGAGCTTCTGAGAAAACACGCAGATCGGTGTCTCCCTGCACCTGCTTCCCCAACCCTCAAGAGTCCTGCCATCATAGCGCCTGGAGACCTGGTCCTGGTCAAGCAGCTGCAACGCCGAGCCTTACCTCCATGGTGGGAAGGACCATACACCATAATCCTCACCACTTCTACCACTGCCAAGCTCCTTGGTCTTCCTTCCTGGTATCACCTGTTCCAGCTGAAAAAGGTGCCCACCCAGCATGATTCCAATTGGATCACTCAGGTTGTTACTCCTACCAAGTTACAACTCACGTGCACAGGTAACGACCCTCTGCCTAACCTTCCTCAGCCATCTAGTCCTCCTGAGTCTAGGTGAGACTCCCGCCCAAACTCCCCCCACCAATCCATTCCCATGGAGGTTCTACCTTTTCGAGACCTGGACCCAAGGGAATCGTATGAGCTCCCTCACCATAGCCACAGTAGACTGCCAGCCCCAGGGGTTCCAAAGCCAAGTAATCTTTAACTTCCCCTCCTTTAACAGTGTGCCCCATAATTGGTGGCACCCGGCCATTTGTTTCACATATGATCAGACAGATGATGCCTGTTGATCTACTTAGATTGAGACCAATGGAAGCTACCTTTACTACTAATGCAACATTCACTCAGCCATACAGGACACCAACCTCCGAAGAACCCCACGATACCCTACACCAACAGGAAGCAGCCAGATGAACACGTCACAACTTTTTCCTTAATAGGAAGAGGTCAAAATGTTAGGCAGGGACCTAGACCCAACATGGCAGTACCACCTGACATGGCTGGCCCCTTATCGAGATTTTGCCCACTGGGGCTTCCTGCTAGGACTTTCAGGGTGCAAAAAACACCCTGAGCTCAAAAATAAACCCCACTATGCTCAAACTCCTGGACACATCATTCCTCAGAAATCAAAACTCCCAGACACGTCATTCCTCAGAAATCAAAACCTAACTCAGGAAATTGAAACCTACAGACCTCGCCTACCTCTCACTATAAAAGCCCCTGATACATGCCCTGTGTGCAACTTCCTTGGCTTACAGGACTGGTGAACCTTGCCCATGAGCCCAATAAAGGCTACCTCTGTTCTCATCTGATTCGTGTCTTCTTGCTCGGCTCCCTGTTACATTACACTCAGATAAAAACTGCAGAGAAGCCTTCTCAGAAACTGCTTTGTTGTGGATGAATTCAGCTCACAAAGTTAAATCATTGTTTTCATGGAGAAATTTGCTAACAGTGTTTCCCAGAATCTGCAATGAGACACATAGGGGCATTTTGAGACCAGAAATATCCTCAGCTGAGAAAAGAAAGAAGCTTTTGCAGAAACTGCTTTGAGATGTGTGAATTCAACTCACTGAGTTACACGTGTATATCGTGGAGCCGTTTGCTAGCCCTGTTGTTGTGGAATCTGAGAACTAATGTTTCAGATCTCTTTGAAGACTATACGGCTAAAGGATCCTCAGATAAAAAAACAGAAAGAAGCTTTATGAGAAACTGCTTTGTGATGTGTGAAATTATCTCACAGAATTATACATGTATTTCATGGAGCCGTTTGCTAGCAGGGTTTTTGAGAATTTGAGACCTGATATTTTGGATCGCTATGAAGACTCCTCGGACAAAGGAAATATCCTCAGATAAAAACCATAAAGAAGCTTTCTGAGAAATTGCTTTATAATGCATGAATTCATCTCACAAAGTAACACCACTGATTCATGGTGGAGTTTGCCAGCACTATTTTTTAGGAATCTCAGAAGTGATATTTCGGATATAATTGAATCCCATGGTGAAAAATAAAATATCCTGAGAAAAAACCTGGAGAGGAGCCTTCCCAGAAACTGCTTTGTGGTGGGTGAATTCACCTCACAGAGTAACACTATTGCTTTCTTTGAGATGTTTTCTAAAACTGTTTTCACAGAATCTACCATGAGATATACAGGAGTGCATTGAGATTGAAATATCCTCAGATAAACACGAGAAAGAAGTTTTGTGAGAAACTTCTTTGTGATGTGTGAATTCATCCCACAGAGTTACACCTTTCTCTTCATGAATCAGTTTGTTAACACCGTTTTCATGGAACCTGCAAAGTGATATTTCAGAGCGCATTGAGGGCAATAGTGAAAAAGAATATATCCTCAGATGGAAACTGGAAAGAAGCGTTCTGAGAAACAGCATTATGATGCGTGAATGCAACTAACAGAGTTACACTTTTCTTTTCATTGATCAGTTTGCCAACACTGTTTTCTTGAAAGCTGCAATGGGATATTTCTTAGCACGAGAAAGCTTACGGTGACAAACAAAATATCCTCAGATAAAAACGAGAAAGAAGCTTTCTGAGAAAGTTCTTTGTGAGGTGTGAATTCATCTCACAGAGATATACTTTTTTTCTCCATTAAGCAGTTTGCTTACATTGTTTTGGTGGAATCTGCAAAGTGATATTTGGGAGAGCATTGAGGCCTATGGTGAAAAAAGAAATATCCTCCAATGAAAACTAGAATGAAGCTTTCTGAGAAACTGATATCTGATGTGTGAATTCATCTCACAGAGTTACACTTTCGTTTCATGGAGCTGTCTGTAGCCACTGTTTTGGGGGAATCTGAGAAGGGATATTTGGGATCACTATGAAGACCATATGGATAAAGGAAATACCCTCAGATAAAAATCGGGAAGAAGCTTTCTGAGAAACTGCTTTGTGATGTGTGAATTCATCTCAGAATTACACAACTATTTCATGGAATCGTTTGCCATCACTGTTTTTGTGGATTCTGAAAACTGATATTTTGGATCGATTTGAAGAGTATAAGGACAAAGGATATATCCTCAGATAAAAATCAGAATGAAGCTTTCTGCAAAACTGCTTTGTGATGTGTGAATTCATTTCACAGTGTTCACACCACTCTTTCATGGAGGAGTTTGGTAGCAAGGTTTTTGTGGAATCGCAGAAGTGATATCTTGGATATCATTGAATCCCATGGTGATAAATGAAACATCCTCAGATAAAAACTGCAATGAAGCCTTCTAAGAAACAGCATTGTTATGGGTGAATTCAGCTAACAGGGTTATATCACTGTTTTCATTGAGAACCTTGCTAACAGTATTTTCGCAAAATCTGCAATGAGACACACCAGGGTGCTTGGAGACCAGAAATATCCTCAGCTGAAAAAAGAAAGAAGCTTTCTGAGAAATTGTTTGTGATGTGTGAATTCAACTCAAAATTTACACATGTATCTCATGAAACCGATTGCTAGCCGTGTTTTGTGGAATCTGAGAAGTGATATTATGGATTGCTATGAAGGCTCCTCGGACAAAGGAAATATCCTCAGATAAAAACCAGAAAGAAGCCTTCTGAGACACTGCTTTATGATGTGTGAATTCATCTCAAAAAGTTACAACACTCTTTCATGCAGGAGTTTGCTAGTACTATTTTGGAGAGATCTCAAAAGCGCTATTTCACATATCATTGAATCCCTTGGTGAATAATGAAGTATCCTCAGATAAAACCTGGAGTGAAGCCTTCTCTGAAAATGCATTGTGGTGTGTGAATACACCTTACAGAGTTACATTTTTCTTTTCATTGATCAGTTTGTTAGCACTGTTTACCTCAAATCTGCAATGGATTATTTCCTAGTGATATGAAGCTTAAGGTGTTCAAGGAAATATACCCCGATAAAAACGAAAAAGAAGCTTTCTGAGAAACTGCTTTGTGATGTGTCAATTCATCTCACAGACATACATATATTTAGTGGAGCCGTTTGCTAGCACTCTTTTTGTAGCATCTGAGAAGTAATACTTTGCATCGCTATGAAGACTCCTCGGACGAAGGAAATACCTTAGTATTTGATGTGTGAATTCATCTCAGAGAGTTACACTTTAGTCTTCATGGAGCAGTTTGCTAACACTGTTTTCATGGAAACTGCAACGTGATATTTGGGAGCACATTGAGGCCTGTGGTGAAAAAGGAAATATTCTCAGATGAAAACTGGAAAGAAACGTTCTGAGAAACTGCATTGTGATGTGTGAATGCAACTCACAGACTTACACTGTTCTTTTCATTGATCAGTTTGCCAACACTGCTTGTTTGAAATCTGCTATGGGATATTTCCTATGGCCATGAAGCTTACGGTGACCAACGAAATATCCTCCGATGAAAACGATAAAGAAGCTTTCTGAGAAACTTTGTCCTCCAATGAACACTAGAAAGAAGGTTTCTGAGAAACTGTTATCTGATGTGTGAATTCATCTCACAGAGATACACTTTCCTTTCCTGGAGCATTCTGTTACCACTCTTTTTGTTGAGTCTGGGAAGGGATATTTCGGTTCACTATGAAGACTATATGGACAAAGGAAATATCCTCAATTAAAAACGTGAAAGAAGCTTTCTGCAAAACTGCTCTGTGATGTGTGAATTCATTTCACAGAGTGAAACAACTCTTTCATGGAGGAATTTGCTAGCACTGTTTTCATGGAACCTCAGAAGTGATATCTTGAATATCGTGGAATCCCATGGTGAACAACGAAATAAACTCAGATAAAAACTACAGAGAGGCCTTCTCAGAAACTGCTTTGTTGTGGGTGAATTCAGCTCACAGAGTGACACGATAGTTTTCAGTGAGAAGCTTGCTAACAGTGTTTTGGCAGAATGTGCAATGAGTCACACAGGGGCGCTTTGAGATCACAAATACCCTCAGCTAAGAAAAGAAGAAGCTTTCTGAGAAACTCTTTGTGATGTGTGAATTCAGCTCACTGAATGACACCTGTATTTTGTAGAGCCGTTTGCTAGCCCTGATTCTGTGGAATCTGAGAATGGATATTTCGAATTGCTTTGAAGACTATACGGCCAAAGGAAATATCCTCAGATAGAAACCAGAATGAAGCTTTCTGAAAAACTGTCTTGTGATGTGTGAGTTCATCTCAGAGAGTTACACATGTATTTCGTGGAGCCCTTTGCTAGCCCTGTTTTTGTGGAATCTCACAAGTGATACTTTGGATCGCTATGAAGACTCCTCAGATAGAGGAAATACCCCCAGATAAAAACAAGAAAAAAGCTTTCTGAGAAACTGCTTTGTGATGGGTGAATTCATCTCACAGAGTTACACCTTTCTCTGCATGAAGCAGTTTGCTAACACTGTTTTCGTGGAATCTGCAAAGTGATATTTGGGAGCCCATTGAGGCCTATGGTGAAACACAAATATCCTTAGATGAAAACTAGAAGGAAGCTTTCTGAGAAACCGCTTTATGATGTGTGAGTTCATTATAGAGAGTTCTACATTCACATGATGGAGCAGTCTATTACCACTGTCTTTGGGTAATGTGAGAAGGGATATATTAGATCGCGTTGAAGCCTACGCTGAGAAAGGAAATATCCTCAATTAAAAACGTGAAAGAAACTTTCTGAGAAACTTCTTAGAGATGTGTGAATTCATCTCAGAGAGTTACACTTTAGTCTTCATGGAGCAGTTTGCTAACACTGTTTTCAAGGAAACTGCAACATGATATTTGGGAGCGCTTTGAGGCCTGTGGTGAAAAAGAAAATATCCTCAGATGAAAACTGGAAAGAAGTGTTCTGAGAAACTGCATTGTGATGTGTGAATGCAACTCACAGACTTACACTGTTCTTTTCATTGATCAGTTTGCCAACACTGCTTGTTTGAAATCTGCAATGGGATATTTCTTATGGCCATGAAGCTTACAGTGACCAAGGAAATATCCTCTGATGAAAACGAGAAGGAAGCTTTCTGAGAAAGCGCTGTGAAGTGTGAATTCATTTCACAGAGTTGCATATGTATTTCCTGGAGCCGTTTGCTAGCACTCTCTTTGTGGCATCTGAAAAGTGATATTTTGGATCGCTATGAAGACTCCTCGGATGAAGGAAATATCCTCACATGAAAACTGGAAAGAAGCTTTCTGAGAAACTTCTTTGTGATGCGTGAATTCATCTCACAGAGTTACACCTTCCTCTTCATGTAGCAGTTTGCTCACACTGTTTTCGTGGAATCTGAAAAGTGATATTTGGGAGCACATTGAGGGCTATGCTGAAAAAGGATATATCCTCAGATGAAAATTTTAAAGAAGCATTCTGAGAAACTGTGATGTGTGAATGCCACTCACAGAGTTATCTCGTTCCTTTCATTGATCCGTTTGCCAACACTGATTTCTTGAAATCTACAATGGGATATTTCTTAGTGCCATGAAGCCTACGGTGACCAAGGAAATATCCTCAGATAAAAACCAGACAAAAGCTTTCTGAGAAACTGCTTTCTGATGTATGAATTCATCCCGCAGGTTTACATGCTTCCCTCCATGAAGCAGTTTCCTAAGACAGTTTTCGTGGAATCTACAAAGTGATATTTGGGAGTGCATTGAGGCTTGTGGTGAAAAAGGAAATATCCTCAGATGAAAACTGGAAAGAAGCGTTCTGAGAAACTGTATTGTGATATGTGAATGCAACTCACAGAGTTACATTTTTCTTTTCATTGATCAGTTTGCCAACACCGTTGACTTCAAATCTGCTGTGGGGTATTTCTTAGCGCCATGACTCTTACAGTGACAGAGGAAATATCCTCCAATAAAAACGAGAAAGAAGTTTTCTGAGAAACTGCTTTGTGATGTGTGAATTCATCTCACAGATTTACACATGTCTTTCATGGAGCCGTTTGCTAGCACTCTCTTTGTGGCATCTAAGAAGTGATATTTTGGATCGCTATGAAGTCTCCTCGGACGAAGGAAATGTCCTCACATAAAAACAAGAAAGAAGCTTTCTGAGAAACTTCTTTGTGATGTGTGATTTCATCTCACAGAGTTACACCTTTCTCTTCATGAAGCAGTTTGCTGACACTGTTTTCGAGGAATCTGCAAAGTGATATTTGGGAGCGCATTGAGGCCTGTGGTGAAAAAGGAAATATCCTCAGATGAAAACTGGAGAGAAGCATTCTGAGAAACTGCATTGTGATATGTGAATGCAACTCAGATACTTACACTGTTCTTTTCATTGATCAGTGTGCCAACGTTGTTTGTTTGAAATCTGCAATGGGATATTTCTTACGGCCATGAAGCTCACGGTGACCAAGGAAATATCCTCCGAAAAAAACAAGAAAGAAGCTTTCTAAGAAACTGCTTTGTGATGTGTGAATTGATCTCACAGAGTTACACATGTATTTCATGGAGCCGTTTGCTAGCACTCTCTTTGTGGAGTCTAAGAAGTGATACTTTGGATCTCTATGAAGACTCTTCGGATGAAGGGTCTTTCATCTTTCCAGATGAAAACTGGAAAGAAATTTCTGAGAAACTTCTTTGTGATGTGAGAACTCATCTCACAGAGTTACACCTTTCTCTTCATGTAGCAGTTTGCTAACTCTGTTTTCGTGGAATCTGAAAAGTGATATCTGGGAGCGCATTGAGGGCTATGCCGAAAAAGGATATATCCTCAGACGAAAATTTTAAAGAAACATTTTGAGAACTGCATTGTGAAGTGTGAATGCAACTCAGAGACTTACACTGTTCTTTTCATTGAGCAGTATGCCAACACTGGTTTTTTGAAATCTGCAATGGGATAATTCTTATGGCCACGAGGCTTACAGTGACCAAGGAAATATACTCCGATAAAAACGAGAAAGAAGCTTTCTGAGAAACTGCTTTGTGATGTGTGAATTCATCTTGCAGGTTTACACGTTTCTCTCCATGAAGCAGTGTCCTAAGACAGTTTTCGTGGAATCTGCAAAGCGATATTTGGGAGCGCATTGAGGCCTATGCTGAAAAAGGAAATATCTTCAATTAAAGAAGTGAAAGAAGCTTTCTGAGAAACTTCTTTGTGATGTGTGAATTCACCTCAGAGAGATACACCTTAGTCTTCATGTAGCAGTTTGCTAACACTGTTTTTGTGGATTCTGCAAAGTGATATTTGGGAGCGCATTGAGGGCTACATTGAAAAAGGAATTATCCTCAGATAAAAACTGGAAAGAAGCGTTCTGAGAAACTTCATTATGAAACGTGAATGCAACTCACAGATTACACTTTCTTTTTCATTGATCCCTTTCCTAACACTCTTTTCTTGAAATCTGCATCGGGAAATTTCTAAGCACAATGAAGCTTATGGTGGCAAAGGAAATATTCTCAAATAAAAACTAGAAAGTAGCTCTCTGAGAAACATCTTTGTGATATATGAATTTATTTCACCGAGCTAAAACTTTTTCTTCATGAAGAAGATTGCTTACACTGTTCTAGTGGAATCTGCCAAGTGATATTTGGTAGCGCATTGAGGCCCATCGTGAACATGGAAATATACTCAGATAAAGACTGGAAAGAAGCATTCTGAGAAACTGCTTTGTGATGTGTGAATGCAATTCACAGAATTTCACTTTTCTCTTCAGTCATCAGTTTGCTAACAAAGTTTTCTTGAAATTTGCAATGGGATACTTCTTAGCACAATGGAACCTACAGTGTCCAAGGAAATATCCACAGATAAAAAACAGAAGAAGCTTTCTTAGAAACTTCTAGGTGATGTGTGAAGTCATCTCACAGACTTTCACTTATGTTTCATGGAGCAGTCAATTAAGACTATCTTTGAGGCACCTCAGAAGAGCTACTTTGGGAGGCATTGAGGCTACGCTGATAAAGGAAATATTCTCAATTAAAAACGTGAAGGAAGCTTTGTGAGAAACTTCTCTGTGATAGGTGAATTCATCTCACAGAGTTACAACTTAGTCTTCATGAAGCAGTTTGCTGGCAGTGTTTTCGTGGAATCTGCAAAGTGATATTTGGGAGTGCATTGAGGCCTATGGAGAAAAAGGAAATATCCTCAGATAAACCTGGAAAGACGCATTCTGAAGAACTTTACTGCTATGTGTGAATGCAACTGACAGAATTACAATTTTCTCTTCAGTCTTCAGTTTCCTAATACAGTTTTCTTGAAATCTGCGATGGGATACTTCATAGCGCTATGCAGCTTGTGGTGAGAAAGGAAATATCCTCAGATAAAAACTGGAAAGAAGCGTTCTGAAAAACTGCATTGCAATGTGTGAATGCAACTCACAGAGTTACACTTTTCTCTTCAGTCATCAGTTTCTTAACACAGTTTTCTTGAAATCTGCAACAGCATTTTTCTTAGTGCAATGAAGCTTACAGTGACAAACGAAATATCCTCAGATACAAACTAGAAAGAAGGTTTCCTAGAAACTTCTTTGTGATGTGTGAATTCATCTCACACAGTTACACTTATGTTTCGTGGAGCAGTCGATTAACACTGTCTTTGAGGAACCTGAAAAGAACTACTTTGGGTCGCATTGAGGACTAGGCTGAAAAAGGAAATATCCTCAATTAAAAACGTGAAGGAAGCTTTGTGAGAAACTTCTCTGTGATAGGTGAATTCATCTCACAGAGTTACAACTTAGTCTTCATGAAGCACTTTGCTGACAGTGTTTTCGTGGAAACTGCAAAGTGATGTTTGGGAGCGCATTGAGGCCTATGGTGAAAAAGGAAATATCCTCAGATAATAACAAGAAAGAAACTTTCTGAGAGACAGCTTTCTGATGTGTGAATTCATCACACAGAGTTTCACCTTTCCCTTCTTGTAGCAGTTTGCTAACACCCTTTTCGTGGATTCTGAAAAGTGAAATTTGGGAGCTCCTTGTGGGCTAGGGTGAAAAAGGAAATATCCTCAGATAAATACTGAAAAGAAGCGTTCTGAAGAACTGCACTGTGATGTGTGAATGCAACTCACAGAGTTACACTTTTCTCTTCAGTCATCAGTTTGCTAATACAGTTTTCTTGAAATCTGCGATGGGATACTTCATAGCGCTATGCATCTTGAGGTGAGAAAGGAAATACCCTCAGATGAAAACGTGAAAGAAGCTTTCTAATTGCTTTCTAATATGTGATTTCATCTCACAGAGTTACACTACTATTTCGTGCAGCCGTTTGCTAGCACTGTCTTTGTGGATCATGAGAACTGATATTTCGGATGGGTTTGAAGAGTGTAAGGACAAAGGAAATATCCTCCGAGAAAAAACGGAATGAAGCTTTCTGAGAAACTGCTTTGTGATGTGTGAATTCATTTCACAGTGTTACACCACTCTTTCATGGAGGAGGTTGCTAGCACTGATTTTGTGGAATCTCAGAAGTGACATCTTGGATATCGTTGAATCCCATGCTGAATACTGAAATATCCTTAGACAAATTTGCAGCGAAGCCTTCTCAGAAACTTCGTGGTTGTGGGTGAATTCAGCTCACAGAATTTCCTCATTGTTTTCATTGAGAAGCTTGTTAAGTGTGTTTTCTCAAAATCTGCAAAAAGACACACGGTGGCGCTCCGAGACCACAAATAACCTCAGCTTCAAAAGAAAGTCGCTTTCTGAAAAACTGCTTTGTGATGTGCGGATTAAACTCACTGAGTAGCAGTGGTATTTCGTGGAGCCGTTGGCTAGCCCCGTTTTTGTGGAATCTGAGAACTGATATTTCGGATCCCTTTGAGGACTCTAGGGCCAAAGGAAATCCACCAACAAAAAAGAGAAGCTTTCTGAGAAACTTCTTTGTGACTGTGAATTCATCTCACCAAGTTACACCTTTCCCCTCATGAAGCCCTTCGCTAAGAGCATTCTCGTGGAATTTGCAAAGTGATATTTGGGAGCCCAGTGAGTGCTATGGTGAAAAAGGACATATCCTCAGATAAAAACTGGAAAGAAGAGTTCTGAGAAACTGCATTGTGACACGTCAATGCAACTCACAGAGTCACCCTTTCCTTTTCATGGATCACTTCCCACACCCTGTTTCCGTGAAATCTGCTTTGAGATATTTCTTAGTCCAAGGAAGCTTACGGTGACAAAGGAAATATCCTCAGATAAAAACTAGAAAGTAGCTTTCTGAGAAACTTGTTTATGACACGTGAATTTGTCTCACCGAGCTACAACTTTGTCTTCATGAAGCAGTTTGCTAACACTGTTCTCGTGGAATCCACAAAATGATATTTGGGAGCGCATTGAGGCCTATGGTGAAAAAGGAAATGTCCTCAGATAATAACTAGAAAGAAGGTTTCTCAGAGACTGCTTTCTGATGTGTGAATTCATCATACAGAGTTTCACCTTTCCCTTCCTGTAGCGGTTAGCTAACACTCTTTTCGTAGATTCTGCAAAGTGATATTTGGAAGCTCATTGAGGGCTAGGGTGAAACTGCATTGAGATGTGTGAAGGCAACTCACAGAGTTACACATTTCTCTTCAGTGATCAGTTTGCTAACAGTTTTCTTGAAATCTGCAATGGGATACTTCTTAGCGCTCTACAGCTGACGGTGACAAAGGAAATATCGTCAGATAAGAAAGTGATAGAAGCTTCCTGAGAAATTGCTTTCTGATGTATGACTTCATCTCACACAGTTACACCACTATTTCTTGGAGCCGTTTCCTAGCACTGTTTCCGTGGATTCTGAGAAGTGATATTTCGAATGGGTTTGAAGAGTAGAAGGACAAAGGAAATATCCTTCGACAAAAACCGGAATGAAGCTTTCTGAGAAACTGCTTTGTGATGTGTGAATTCATTTCACAGTGTTACCCCACCCTTTCATGGGGGAGTTTGCTAGCACTCATTTTGTGGAATCTCAGAAGTGATGTCTTGGATATCGTTGAATCGCATGGTGAATAATGAAATATCCTTAGACAAACCTGCAGAGAAGCCTTCTCAGAAACTTCTTTGTTGTGGGTGAATTCAGCCCACTGAGTTCCATCATTGTTTTCACTGAGAAGCTTGCTAACAGAGTTTTCGCAGAATCTGCAATAGGACACACGATGGCGCTCCGAGACCACAAATAACCTCATCTTAAAAAAAGAAAGAAGCTTTCTGAGAAACCGCTTTGTGATGTATGTATTCAAGCCTCTGAATTACAGCTGTATTTCGTGGGGCCGTTGGCTAGCCCTGTTTGTGTGGAATCTGAGAACTGATATTTGGGATCCCGTTGAAGACTATGGGGCCAAAGGAAATATCCTCCGATAAAAATGAGAAAGAATCTTTCTGAGAAACTTCTTTGTGATCTGTGAATTCATCTCACAGAGTTACACCTTTCTCCTCATGAAGCCGCTGGCTAAGACTGTTCTCCTGGAATTGGAAAATTGATATTTAGGAGCCCATGGAGGGCTACGCTGAAAAAGGAAATATCCTTAGTTAAAAACTGGAAAGAAGCGTTCTGAGAAACTGTATTGTGACATGTGAACGCAACTCACAGAGCTACACTTTCCTTTTCATTGATCCGTTTGCTAACAGTGCTTTCTGGGAATCAGCATTAGGATATTTCTTAGCACCAGGAAACTTCGGGTGACAATGGAAATATCCTCAAATGAAAACCAGAAAGTGACATTCTGAGAAACTTTTTATGATATGAGAATTCATCTCAACGAGTTAAAACTTTCTTTTCACGAAACAGGTTGCAATCACTATTTGCGTGGATTCTGAGAAAGGCTACTTTGGATCTCATTGAGGTCTACACTGATAAAGGAAATATCATCACTTCAAAACGTGAAAGAAGCTGTCTGAGAAAATTCTTTGTGATTTGTGAATTCATCTCACAGAGTTACAACTTAGTCCTCAGGAAGCAGTTTGCTAACACTCTTTTCGAGGAATCTCCCAAGTGATATTTAAGGGCCTATTGGGGCCCATGGTGAAAAAGGAAATATCCTCAGATGGTAACTAGAGAGAAGCTGTCTGCGGGATTGCTTTCTGATGTGTGACTTCATCACACAGAGTTCCACCCTTCCCTTCATGGAACAGTTTGCTAACACTGTTGTTGTGGATACTGCAAAGTGATATTTGAGAGCTCATTGAGGGTTATGGTGAAAAAGAAAATATCCTCAGATCAAAACTGGAAGGAAGCCTTCTGAAAAACTGCACAGCGATGTGTGAATGCAACGCACAGAGTTCCAAGTTTCTCTTCAGTGAACAGTTTGCTAACACAGTTTTCTTGAAATCTGCAATGGGATACTTCTTAGTGCAATGAAGCTTACTGTGACAAAGGAAATATCCTCAGAGGAAAACTAGAAAGACGCTTTCCTAGACACATCTTGGTAATGTGTGAATTCATCTCACAGAATCACAAGTTTCCTGGAGCAGTCCATTAACACTGTCTTTGAGGAACCTGAGAAGGGCTACTTTGGATCGCATTGAGGTCTACGCAGATAAAGGAAATATCATCACTTAAAAACGTGAAGAAGTTTTCTGAGAAACTTCTTTGTGGTCTGTGAATTCATCTCACAGAGTTACAACTTACTCCTCAGGAAGCAGTTTGCTAACACTCTTTTCGTGGAATCTGCAAAGTGATATTTGGGAGCCCATTGGGGCCCATGGTGAAAAAGGAAATAACCTCAGATCATAACTAGAGAGAAGGTTTCTGAGATATTGCTTTGTGATGTGTGACTTCATCACACAGAGTTCCACCCTTCCCTTCTTGGAACAGTTTGCTAACACTGTTGTGGTGGATTCTGCAAAGTGATATTTGGGAGCTCATTAAGGTCTATGCTGAAAAAGGAAATATCCTCAGATAAAAACTGGAAAGAAGCCTTCTGAGAAACTGCATTATGATGTGTGAATGCAACTCACAGAGTTACACGTTTCTCTTCAGTGATCAGTTTGCTAACACTTTTCTTGAAATCTGCAATGGGATACTTCTTAGCATGATGAAGCTTACGGTGACAAAGGAAATATATTCAGATGAAAACTAGAAATAAGCTTTCTTAGAAACTTCGTGGTGATGTGTGAATTCATCTCACAGAGTTACACTTAGTCCTCAGGAAGCAGTTTGCCAATCATCTTTTCGTGGAATCTGCAAAGTGATATTTGGGAGCACATTGGGGCCCATGGTGAAAAAGGGAATATCCTCATATAATAACTAGAGAGAAGCTTTCTGAGAGATTGCTTTCTGATGTGTGATTTCATCACACAGATGTCCACCCTTCCCTTTTTGGAACAGTTGGCTAACACTGTTGTCGTCAGTTCTGCAAAGTGATATCTGCGAGCTCATTGAGGTCTAAGGTGAAAAAAAAATCCTCACATCAAAACTGGAAAGAAGCCTTCTGAGAAACTGCATTGCGATGTGTGAACGCTACTCACAAAGTTACACGTTTCTCTTCAGTAATCAGTTTGCTAACACAGTTCTCTTGAAATCTGCAATGGGATACTTCTTAGTGCAGGGAAACTTAAGCTGACAAAGGAAATATCCTCAGATGAAAACTAGAAAGAAGCTTTCGTAGAAACTTCTTGGTGATGTGAAAATTCATCTGACAGAGTTACACTTACGTTTCGTGGAGCAGTCCATTAACACTGTTTTTGAGGAACCTGAGAAGGGCTATTTTGGATCGCATTAAGGCCTACGTGGATAAAGGAAATACCATAATTTCAAAACGAGAAAGAAGCTTTCTGAGAAACTTCTTTGAGATCTGTGAATTCATTTCACAGAGTTACAACTTAGTACTCAGGAAGCAGTTTGCTAACCATCTTTTCGTGGAATCTGCAAAGTGATATTTGGGAGACCATTGGGGCCTATGGTGAAAAAGGAAATATCCTCATATAATAACTAGAGAGAAGCTTTCTGAGAAATTTCTTTCTGATGTGTGACTTCACCACACCGAGTTCCACCCTACACTTCTTGGAACAGTTTGCTAACACTGTTGTCGTGGATTCTGCAAAGTGATATTTGCGAGCTCATTGAGGTCTATGGTGAAAAAAACAATATCCTCAGATCAAAACTAGAAAGAAGCCTTCTGAGAAACTGCCTTGTGATGTGTGAATGCAACTCACGGAGTTACACGTTTCTCTTCAGTGATCAGTTTGCTAACACAGTTCTGTTGAAATCTACAGTGCGATACTTCTTAGCGCAATGAAGCTTACGGTGACAAAGGAAATATCCTCAGATGAAAACTAGAAAGAAGCTTTCTTAGAAACTCCTTGGTGATGTGTGAATTCTTCTCACAGAGTTACACTTATGTTTCATGGAGCAGTCCATTAACACTGTCTTTGAGGAATCTGAGAAGGGCTACTTTGGATCGCATTGAGGCCTACGCTGAAAAAGGAAATATCATCAGTTAAAAATGGGAAAGAAGCTTTCTTAAAACTTCTTTGTTATCTGTGAATTCCTCTCACAGATTTACAACTTAGTCCTCAGGAAGCAGTTTGCTAACACTCTTTTCGTGGAATCTGCAAAGTAATATTTGGGAGCCCTTTTTGGCCATGGTGAAAAAGGAGATATCCTCAGATAATAACTAGAGAGAAGCTTTCTGAGAGACTGCTTTCTGATGTGTAACTTCATCACACAGAGTTCCACCCTTCCGTTCTTGGAACAGTTTGCTAACACTGTTGTCGTGGATTCTGAAAATTGATATTTCATAACTCATTGAGGGCTATGGTGAAAAAGGAAATATCTTCAGGTCAAAACTGGAAATAAGACATTGTAGAAACTGCATTGCGATGTGTGAATGCAACTCACAGAGTTACACGTTCCTCTTCAGTGTTCAGTTTGCTAACACAGTTTTCAGGAAATCTGCAATGGCATACTTCTTAGCGCTCTGCAGCTGAAGAGCGCTCTCATTAGGATATTTCCTATCGCTAAGAAGCTTCAGGTGACAATGGAAATATCCTCAAATAAAAACTAGAAAGTATCGTTCTGAAAAAGTTCTTTATGATATGTGAATTCATCTCACCAAGTTACAACTTTCTCTTCATGAAACAGGTTGCTATCATGGTTTGCGTGGAATCTGCAAAGTGATATTTGGGAGCGCATTGAGGAACATGGTGAAAAACGAAATATTCTCAGATAATAACTAGAAAGAAGCTTTCTGAGATATTTTCGATTGCATTGAGGCCTACGCTGATAAAGGAAATATCATCAGTTCAAAATGTGAAAGAAGGATTCTGAGACACTTCTTTGTGGACCATGAATTTATCTCACAGAGTTACAACTTAGTCCTCAGGAAGCAAGCAGTTTACTGACACTGTTTTCGTGGAATCTGCAAAGTAATATTTTGGAGACCATTGGGGCCCATGGCGAAAAAGAAAATATCCTCAGATAATAGCTAGAGAGAAGCTTTCTGAGAGATTGTTTTCTGATGTGTGACTTCATCACACAGAGTTCCAACCTTCCCTTCTTGGAACAGTTTGCTAACACTGTTGTTGTGGATTCTGCAAAGTGATATTTGGAAGCTCATTGAGGTCTATGGTGAAAAATGAAATATCCTCAGATCAAAACTGGTAAGAAGCCTTCTGAGAAACTGGCTTGCGATGTGTGAATGAAACTCACAGTTACACATTTCTCTTCAGTGAGCAGTTTGCTAACACAGTTTTGTTGAAATCTGCAGTGCGATACTTCTTAGCACAATGAAGCTTAACGTGACAAAGGAAATATTCTCAGATAAAAACTAAAAAGAAGCTTTCGTGGAAACTTCTTGGTGATGTGTGAATTCATGTCGCAGATTTACACATATGTTTCGTGGGGCAGTCCATTAACACTGTATTAGAAGAACCTGAGAGAGGCTACTTTGGATCGCATTGAGGCCTATGCTGATAACGGAAATATAATCAGTTCAAAACGTGAAAGAAGTTTTCTGAGAAACTTCTTCATGATCTGTGAATTCATCTCACAGAGTTACAACTTAGTCCTCAGGAAGCAGTTTGTTAACACTCTTTTCGTGGAATCTGCAAAGTGATATTTGGGAGCCCATTGGGGACCATGGTGAAAAACAAAATATCCTCAGATAATAAATAGAGAGAAGCTTTCTGAGAGATTGCTTTCTGATGTGCGATTTCATCACACAGAGTTCCACCCTTCCCTTTTTGGAACAGTTTCCTAAAACTGTTTTTTTGGATTCTGCAAAGTGATATTTGGGAGCTCATTTAGGTCTATGGTGAGAAAGGAAATATCCTCAGATCAAAACTGGAAGAAAAGCCTTCTGAGAAACTGCATTGCATTCTGTGAATGCAACTCACAGAGTTACACGTTTGTCTTCTGTGATCAGTTTGCTAACACAGTTTTCTTGAAATCTGCAATAGAATACTTTTTTCATGCAATGAAGCTTATGGTGACAAAGGAAATATCCTCAGATGAAAACTAGAAAGAAACTTTCTTAGAAACTTCTTGTTGATGTGTGAATTCATCACACAGAGTTACACTTATATTTCGTGGAGCAGTCCATTAACACTGTCTTTGAGGAACATGACAAGGGCTAATTTGGATTGCATTGAGACATATGCTGATAAAGGAAATATCATCAGTTAAAAACGGGAAAGAAGCTTTCTGAAGAACTTCTTTGTGATCTCTGAATTCATCTCACAGAGTTAAAATTTAGTCCTCAGGAAGCAGTTTGCTAACCCTCTTTTCGTGGAATCTGTGAAGTGATATTTGGGAGCCCATTGGGGCACGTGGTGAAAAAGGAAATATCCTCAGATAACAATTAGAGAGAAGCTTACTGAGAGATTGCTTTCTGATGTGTGACTTCATCACACAGAGTTCCACCCTTCCCTTCTTGGAACAGTTTGCTAACACTGTTGTCGTGGATTCTGCAGAGTGATATTTGGGAGCTCATTGACCGCAATGGTGAAAAAGGAGATATCCTCAGATACAAAATGAAAAGAAGCCTTCTGAGAAACTGCGTTACGAGGTGTGAATGCAATTCACACACTTACACGTTTCTCTTCAGGGATCCCTTACTTACACAGTTTTCTTGAAATCTGCACTGGGACGCTTCTTAGCGCAATGAAGCTTACGGTGACAAAGGAAATATTCTCAGATGAAAACTAGAAAGAAGCTTTCCTAGGAACTTCTTGGTGATGTGTGAATTCATCTCACTGTGTTACACTTATGTTTCGTGGAACAGTACATTAACACTGTCTTGGAGGAACCTGAGAAGGGCTACTTTGGATTGCATTGAGGCCTACGCTCATAAAGGAAATATCATCAGTTCAAAACGGGAAAGAAGTTTTCTGAGACACTTCTTTGTGATCCGTGAATTCATCTCACAGAATTACAACTTAGTCCTCAGCAAGCAGTTTACTAACACTCTTTTCATATAATCTGCAAAGTAATATTTGGGAGGCCTTTGGGGCCCATGGTGAAAAAGGAGATATGCTCAGATAAGAACTAGAGAGAAGCTTTCTGAGAGATTGCTTTCTGATGTGTGACTTCATCACACAGAGTTCCAGCCTTCCCTTCTTGGAGCAGTTTGTTAACACTGTTGTCATGGATACTGAAAATTGATATTTGGGAGCTCACTGAGGGCTATGGTGAAAAAGGAAATATCCTCAGATCAAAACTGGAAATAAGACATGTGAGAAACTACATTACGATGTGTGAATGCAACTCACAGTGTTACACGTTCCTCTTCAGTGTTCAGTTTGCTAACACAGTTTTCTTGAAATCTGCAATGGGATACTTCTTAGCGCTCTGCACCTGATGGTGACAAAAAATATCCTCAAATCAAAAAGTGAAAGAAGCTTTCTGAGAAATTGCTTTCTGATATGTGACTTCATCTCTCAGAGTTTCATCACTATTTCTTGGAGCCGTTTCCTAGGACTGTTTCTGTGGATTCTAAGAAGTGATATTTCAGATGCGTTTGAAGAGTAGAAGGGCAAAGGAAATATCCTCCGAGAAAAACCGGAATGAAGCTTTCTGAGAAACTGCTTTGTGATGTGTGAATTCATTGCACAGTGTTACACTACCCTTTCATGGAGGAGTTTGCTAGCACTCATTTTGTGGAATCTCAGAAGTGATGTCTTGTATATCGTTGAATCCCATAGTGAATAAGGAAGTATCCTTAGACAAACCTGCAGAGAAGCCTTCTCAGAAACTTCTTTGCTGTGGGTGAATTCAGCCCACTGAGTTCCATCATTGTTTTCACTGAGAAGCTTGCTAACAGAGTTTTCGCAGAATCTGCATTAGGACAAACGGTGGCGCTCCGAGACCACAAATAACCTCATCTTAAAAAAGAAAGAAGCTTTCTGAGAAACAGCATTGTGATGTACATATTCAACCCACTGAGTTACAGCTGTATTTCGTGGGGCCGTTGGCTAGCCCTGTTTGTGTGGAATCTGAGAACAGATATTTGGGATCCCTTTGAAGACTATGGGGCCAAAGGAAATATCCTCTGATAAAAATGAGAAAGAATCTTTCTGAGAAACTTCTTTGTGATCTGTGAATTCATCTCACAGAGTTACACCTTTCTCCTCATGAAGCCGCTCGCTGAGACTGTTCTCGTGGAATTGAGAACGTGATATTTGGGATCCCATGGAGGGATACGGAGAGAAAGGAAATATCCTGAGATAAAAACTGAAAGAAGCCTTCTGAGGAACTGCATTGTGACATGTGAGTGCAACTCACAGAGCTACACTTTCCTTTTCATTGATCCGTATGCTAACAGTGCTTTCTGGAAATGTGCATTAGGATATTTCTTAGCCTCAGGAAGCTTCCGGTGACAATGGAAATACCCTCAAATAAAAACTAGAAAGTAGCGTTCTGAGAAACTAATTTATGATATGTGAATTCATCTCACCGAGTTGCAATGTTCTCTTCACGAAGCAGCTTGTCATCATTGTTTGCGTGGAATCTGCCAAGTGATATATGGGAGGGCATTGAGGCCCATGGTGAAAACGGAAATATCCTCAGATAGTAACTAGAAAGAAGCTTTCTGAGAAACTTCTTTGTGGTTTGTGAGTTCATCTCACAGAGTTACAACTTTGTCCTCATGAAGCAATTTGCTAACACTGTTTTCATGGAATCTGCAAAGTGATATTTGGGAACCAATAGAGACCCAAGGTGAAAAAGGAAATATCCTCAGATAGTAACTAGGAAGAAGCTTTCTGAGAGATTGCTTTCTGATGCCTGACTTCATCACACAGAGTTCCACCCTTCCCTTCTTGGAACAGTTGGCTAACACTGTTGTCGTGGATTCTGAAAAGTGATATTTGGGATCTCATTGACGGCTATAGTGAAAAAGGAAATATCCTCAGATGGAAACAGGAAAGAAGCATTCTGAGAAACTGCATTGTGACATGTGATTGCAACTCAAAGAGCTACACTTTCCCTTTCATTGATCCTATTGCTAACAGTGTTTTCTGGAAATGTTCATTAGGATATTTCCTAGCGCCAGAAAGTTTCAAGAGACGATGGAAATATCCTCAGATAAAAACTAGAAAGTAGTGTTCTGAAAAACTTCTTTATGATATGTGAATTCATCTCACCGAGTTACAACGTTCTCTTCACGAAGCAGGTTGCTATCATTGTTTGCATGGAATCTGCAAAGTGATATTTGAGAGCGCATTGAGGACCATGGAGAAAAATGAAATATCCTCAGATAATAACTAGAAAGAAGCTTTCTGAGAAATTGCTTTGTGATGAGTGACTTCATCACACAGAGATCAACCCTTCCCTTCTTGGAACACTTTGCTAACACTGTTGTTGTGGATTCTGCAAAGTGGTATTTGGGAGCTCATTGAGGAATATGGTGAAAAAGGAAATATCCTTAGATCAAAACTGGAAAGAAGCCTTCTGAGAAACTGCATTGCGATGTGTGAATGCAACTCACAGAATTACACGTTTCTCTACAGTGATCAGTTTGCTAACACAGTTTTCTTGAAATCTGCAATGGGATACTTCTTAGTGCAAGGAAACTTATGCTGACAAAGGAAATATCCTCAGATGAAAACTAGAAAGAAGCTTTCGTAGAAACTTCTTGGTGATGTGTGAATTCATCTCACAGAGTTACACTTATGTTTCATGGAGCAGTCCATTAACACTGTCTTTGAGGAACATGAGAAGGGCTACACAGAATCGCATTGAGACGTACGCTGATAAAGGAAATATCATCAGTTAAAAACGGGAAAGAAGCTTTCTGAGAAACTTCTTTGTGATCTGTGAATTCATCTCACAGAGTTAATACTGAGTCCTCAAGAAGCGGTTTGCTAACACTGTTTTCGTGGAATATGCCAAGTGATAATTGGGAGCCCATTGGGGCCCATGGGGAAAAAGGAAATATCCTCAGATAACAATTAGAGAAAAGCTATCTGAGACATGGCTTTCTGATGTGTGACTTCATCACACAGAGTTCCTCCCTTCTCTTCTTGGAACAGTTGGCTAACACGGTTGTCGTGGATTCTGCAGAGTGATATTTGGGAGCTCATTGACCGCTATGGTGAAAAAGGAAATGTACTCAGATAAAAAATGAAAAGGAGCCTTCTGAGAAACTACATTGCAATGTGTGAATGCCACTCACAGAGTTACACGTTTCTCTTCAGTGATCAGTTTGCTAACACAGTTTTCGTGAAATCTGCAATGGGAAACTTCTCAGCGCAATGAAGCTTACGGTGACAAAGGAAATATCCTCAGATGAAAACTGGAAGGAAGCTTTCCTAGAAACTTCCTGGTAATGTGTGAATTCATCTCACAGAGTTACACTTATGTTTCGAGGAGCAATCCATTAACACTGTCTTTGAGGAACATGAGAAGGTCTATATTGGATTGCCTTGAGCCCTACACTGATAAAGGAAATATCATCAGTTCAAAACGTGAAAGAAGCTTTCTAGGAAACTTCTTTGTGGTCTGTGAAATCATCTCACAGAGTTATAACTTAGTCCTCAGGAAGCAGTTTGCTAACACTCTTTTCGTGGAATCTGCAAAGTGATATTTTGGAGACCATTGGGGCCCATGGCGAAAAACAAAATATCCTCAGATAATAGCTAGAGAGAAGCTTTCTGAGAGATTGTTTTCTGATGTGTGACTTCATCACACAGAGTTCCACCTTCCCATCGTGGAACAGTTTGCTAACACTGTTGTTTTGGAATCTGCAAAGTGATATTCGGAGCCCATTGAGGCCCATTGTGAAAAAGGATATATCAACAGATAATCACTAGAGAGAAGCTTTCTAAGAGATTGCTTTCTGATGTGTGACTTCACCACACAGAGTTCCACCGTTCCCTTCTTGAAACAGTTTTCTAACACTATTGCCCTGGATTCTGCAAAGTGATATTTGGGAGCCCATTGAGGGCTATGGTGAAAAAGGAAATCTCCTCAGATGAAAACTGGAAAGAAGCCTTCTGAGAAACTGCAGTGCAATGTGTGAATGCAACTAACAGAGTTACACGTTTCTCTACAGGGGTCACTTTGTTAAAACAGTTTTCTTGAAATCTGCAATGAGATATTTCATAGCGCAAAGAAGCTTACGGTGACAAACAAAATATCGTCAGATGAAAACTAGAAAGAAGCTTTCTTAGAAACTTCTTGGTGATGCGTGAATTCATCTCACAGAGGTACACTTATAGTTCATGGACCAGTGCATTACCACTGTCTTTGAGGTACCTGAGAAGGGCTACTTTCATCGCATTAATGCCTATGGTGATAAAGGTAATATCAGTTCAAAATGTGAAAGACCCTTACTGAGAAACTTCTTTGTGATCTGTGAATTCATCTCACAGTGTTACAACCTATTCCTCGGGATGCAGTTTGCTAAAACTCTTTTCGTGGAATCTGGAAAGTGATATTTGGGAGCCATTTGGTGCCTATGGTGAAAAGGGACATATCCTTAGATAAAAACTAGAGAGAAGCTTTCTGAAAGGTTGTTTTCTGATGTGTGACTTCACCACACAGAGTTCCTCCCTTCCCTTCTTGGAATAGTTTGCTAACACTGTTGTCGTGGATTCCGCAAAGTGATATTGGGGAGACATTTGGGTCCCATGGTGTAAAAGGAAATATCCACAGATAATAACTAGAGAGAAACTTTCTGAGAGATTGCTTTCTGATGTGTGACTTCATCACACAGATTTCCACCCTTCTCTTCTTGAAACAGTTTGCTAGCACTATTGCTGTGGATTCTGCAAAGTGATATTTGGAGCTCATTGAGGGCTATGGTGATAAACGAAATATCCTCATTTCAAAACTAAAAGGAGGCCTTCTGAGAAACTGCATTGTGATGTGTGAATGCAATTCATAGAGTTACAGGTTTCTCTATAATGATCAGCTTGCTAACACAGTTTTCTTGAAATCTGCAATGGGATAGTTCTTAGCGCAAGGAAGCTTACGCTGATAAAGGAAATTTCCTCAGATGAAAACTAGAAAGAAGGTTCTGAGAAACATCTTGGTGATGCGTGAATTCATCTCACAGAGTTACACTTATGTTTAGTGGAGCAGTGCATTAACACTGTCTTTCAGTAACCTGAGAAGGGCTACACAGAATCGCATTGAGGCCTACGCTGATAAAGGAAATATCATCAGGTCAAAACGTGAAAGAAGCTTCTGAGAAACTTCTTTGTGATCTGTCATTTCATCTCACAGTGTTACAACTCATTCCTCAGGAAGCAGTTAGCTAACACTCTTTTTGTGAAACCTGCAAAGTGATATTTGTGAGCCCTTTGGGGCCCATGGTGAAAAAGCACTTATCTTCAGAAAATAACTAGATAGAAGCTTTCTGAAAGATTGCTTTCTGATGTGTGACTTCATCACACAGAGTTCCACCCTTGCCATCTTGGAACAGTTTGCTAACACTGTGTTTGGAATATCCAATGTGATATTTGGGAGCACTTTGGGGCCCAATGTGAAAAAGGATATATCCATATATATCTTTTATGTCTTCTCTCATATTACCCAGGAGAAGCTTTCTGAGAGGTTGCTTTCTGATGTGTGACTTCATCACATAGAGTTCCACCGTTCCCTTCTTGAAACAGTTTCTTAACCCTATTGCCGTGGATTCTGCAAAGTGATATTTGGGAGCTCATTGAGGGCTATGGTGAAAAAAGAAATCTCCTCAGATCAAAACTGGAAAGAAGCCTTCTGAGAAACTGCATTGCGATGTGTGCATGCAACTCACAGAGTTACACGTTCCTCTACAGTGATCAGTTTACTAACAGAGTTTTCTGGAAATCTGCAATGGGATACTTCTTAGCACAAATAAGCTTACGCTGACAAAGGAAGATCCTCAGATGAAAACTAGAAAGAAGCTTTCTTAGAAACTCCTCGGTGATGTGTGAATTCATCTCACAGAGTTACACTGATGTTTAGTGGAACAGTGCATTAACACTGTCTTTGAGTAAGCTGAGAAGGGCTAATTTGGAACGCATTGAGGCCTATGCTGGTAAAGGAAATATCATCAGTTTAAAACGTGAAAGGAGCTTTCTGAGAAACTTCTTTGTGATCTGTGAATCCATGTCACAGGGTTACAACTTAGTGCTCAGGAAGCAGTTTGCTGACACTCTTTTTGTAGAATCTGCAAAGTGATATTTGTGAGCCCATTGGGGCCCATGGTGAAAAACGATTTATCTTCAGAAAACAACTAGATAGAAGCTTTCTGAGAGATTGCTTTCTGATGTGTGACTTCATCACACCAAATTCCATACTTGCTATCTAGGAACAATTTGCTAACACTGTTGTTCTGGAATCAGCAAAGTGATATTTGGGAGCCCATTGGGGCCCATTGTGAAAAA
>NC_045452.1:67241329-67286389 GCF_002776525.5 Piliocolobus tephrosceles
TCATACAAAAACCAAAAACCAATTTTCTGAGAAACTGCTTTGTGATGTGTTAATTCATCTCACAGATTTATACCATTCTTTTCATGGAGCAGTTTGCTAACACTGTTTTCATGGAATGTGCAAATGGATATTCAGGAGTGCATTGAAGCGTCTGGTGATAAAGGACATAGCCTCAGACAAAAACTAAAAAGAAGCTTTCTGAGAAACTACTTTGTGTTTTGTGTATTCATCTCATAGAGTTATAAAATTCTTTTCATGGAGCAGTTTGGTAGCAGTGTTTTGGGGGAATCTGAGAAGGGATATTTTGGATCGCATTGAAGGCAATAGTGATAAAGGAAATATCTTCAAATAAAAGATATAAAGAAGATTTCTGAGAAACTCCTTTGTGATCTGTGAATTGATGTCACAGAGTTACACCTATCTTTTCATGTAGCCGTTTGGTAGCACTGTTTTTGGTGAATCTAAAAAGGGATATTTGGATTGCATTGAAGCTTCTGGTAACAAAGGAAATATCCTCAATTAAAAACCAGAAAGAAACTTTATGAGAAGCCTCTTCATGATGTGTGAATTCATCTCAGAGAGTTATACCTTACTTTTCATGGAGCATTTTGCTAACACTGTTTTCATGGAATCTGCAAAGGAATATTTGGGAGGACATTGAAGTTTATAGTGAATAAGGAAATATCCTCAGATAAAAACCAGAAAGAAGCTTTCTGAGAAACTGCTTTGTAATGTCTGAATTCATCTAACAGAGTTACATTGTTCTTTTCATTCAGCAATGTGTTAACACTGTTTTTGTGGAATCTGCAATAGGATATTTGGGAGCACATTGAAGTCTCTGTTGACAAAGGAGATATCCTCAGGTAGTAAACAGAAAGAAACTTACTGTGAACCTGCCTTTTGAAGTGTGAAATCATCTCACAGAGTTACAAAGTTCTTTTCATTGAGAAATTTGCTAATACTTGAATATTCAGGAGTGCATTGAGGAATATGGTGAAAATGGAAATATCCTCAGTTGAAAACTAGAAAGAAGCTTTCTGAGAAACAGTTTTGGGATGTGTAAATTCATCTTGCAGTGTTACACCATTTTTTTCACGAAGCTGTTTGATAGCACTGTTTTTTTTTTTTTTGTATCTGAGAAGGGATATTTTGGATTCCATTGAAGACTAGGTTGACAAAGGAAAGACCCTCAGAAAAAAACTTGAAAGAACCTTTCTGAGAAAGTCCTTTGGGATCTGTGAATTCACCTCACAGAGTTACAACTTTATTTTCATGGAGCAGTTTGCTAACACTGTTTTTGTAGAATCTGCAAAGGGATATTTGGGAGCACCTTGAGGCTTATGGTGGAAAAGGAAATATCCTTACCTAAAAACTTGGAAGAAACTTTCTGAGAAACTGCCTCCTGATGTTACTATTCATCTCACAGAGATAAATCATCCGTTTCACTGAGCAGTTTGGTAACACTCTTTTTGTGGAATATGCAAAGGGATATTCGGGAGCGGTGAGAGGCGAATGTTGAAGAAGGAAATATCTTCAGGTAAAAACTGGAGAGAAAGATTCTTATAACTCTTTTGTGATGTGTGTATTCACCTAATAGATGTAAAGTTTTCTATTGAGAGAGCAGTTTGGCATCATGGTTTTTGTGGTGTCTGAGAAGGGATATTTGGGAGTGCATGGAAACCAATGGAAAAGGACATATCCTGAGGAAAAAAACTAGAAAGAAGCTTTCTGAGAAATTATGTGTGATTGGTGAATTCATTATGCAGAATTACACCTTTGTTTTCTTTTAGCAGTTTGGTAGCACTGTTTTTATGGAATCTGCAAAGGGATATTTGGGAGCTCCTAGAGGCCTATGGTGAAAACGGAAATAACTTCAGATAAAAACTAGAAAGAAGGTTTTCAAGAAATGGTTTTGTGATGTGTGTATTCATCTCAAAGAAATTAACATTTTTGTTGATTGAGCACTTCAGCATCACTGCTTTTGTGGTATGTGAGAGGAGTTATTTGTGAGAACATTGAAGCCTATGATGAAAAAGGAAATATTCTCAGATTTAAACTAGACAGAAGCTTTTTGAGAAACTGCTTTATGATGGGTGAATTCATCTCACAGAGTTAACCTTTATTTTCATTGAGCACTTTGGTAACACTGCTTATGTGGAATCAGCAAAGGGATATTCGGGAGTGCATAGAGTCCAATGGCGAAAAAGGAAATATCTTCAGGCAAAAACAGGAGAGAAGCTTTCTGAGAAACTCCTTTGTGATGTGTGCATTCATCTCATAGAGCTAAACGTTTCTGTTGAGGGAGCAGTTTGGCATCACTGTTTTTGTGGTGTCTGAGAAGGGATATTTGGGAGCACATGAAGCCTGTGTTGGAAAAAGAAATATCCTCAAATAAAAACTAGAAGGAAGCTTTCTGAGGAAGTTGTTTGTGATGTCTGTATTTACCTTACGGAATTACACCTTACTTTTCACTGAGCAGTTAGCTAACAGTTTTTGTGGAACATATAAAGGGATATTTGGTAATGAGTTGAGGCCTATGATGATAAAGGAAATTTCCTCAGAAAAGCTAGAAATAAGCTTTCTGAGAAACTGCTTTGTGTTGTGTGAATTCATCTCACAGAGTTACACCACTCGTTTCATAGAGCAGTTTGGTAGCACTGTTTTTGGGGAATCTGAGAAAGGATATTTTGAATCACATAGAAGCCTGTGGTTACAAAGGAAATATCCTCAGATAAAAACTAGAAAGAAGATTGATGAGAAAGTTCTTTGTGATGTGTGAATTCATTTCACAGAGTTACACCTTTCTTTTCATGGAGCCGTTTGCTCAAACTGTTTTGTGGAATCTAACAAGGGTTATTGGGAAGCACTTTGAGACCTATGGTGAAAGAGGAAATACCCTCAGATAAAAAAGAAAAACAAGATTTCTGTGAAACTGCTTTGTGATGCATGAATTCATCTCACAGAATTACCAAGTTAATTTCATTGAGAAGGTTGTTAACAATTTTTTCGTGGAATCTGCAATGGGATATTATGCAGAGCACTGAGGAATATGAAGAGAACAGAAATATGCGCAGTTAAAATCTAGAAGGAAGCTTTCTGAGAAACAGTTTTGTGATGTGTGAATTCATTTCACAGAGTTACACCATTCTTCTCATGAAACAGTTTGGTAGCACTGTTTTTAAGGAATCTGAGAAGCGATATTTTGGATTGTATTGAAGCCTAGGGTGACAATGGAAATATAATCAGATAAAAACTAGCATGAAACTTTCTGAGAAACTTCTTTGTGATGTGTGTATTCATCTCATAAAGTGACATATTTCTTTTCACGGAGTTGTTTGCTAACACTGTTTTTGTGGAATCTACAAAATGATATTTGGGAGTGAGTTGAGACCTATGGTGAAAAAGGAAATATCCTCAGATAAATGCTAGAAGGAAACTTTTTGAGAAACTTCTTTGTGATGTGTCAATTCATCTCACAGAGTTACACCACTCTTCTCATGGATTAGTTTGCTAACACTGTTTTCGTGGAATCTGCAATAGTATATTTCAGAGTGCACTGAAGCCTTTGGTGACAAAAGAAATAGCATCAGCCAAATAAAAAAGAAGAAGCTTTCGGTGAAACTGCTTAGTGGTGCGTGAATTCACCTCAAAAAGTTACACCTGTATTTTCATGGCACAGTTTGGTAGCACTCTTTTTGGGGAATCTGAGAAGGGATATTTTGGATTGCATTGAAGCCTATGGTGACAAAGGAAATATCATAAGACAAAAACTAGAAAGAGTCTTTCTGAGAAACTGCATTGTGGTGTGTGATTATCTCTCTCAGAGTTTCGCTTTTCTTTTCATTGAGTGGATTACTAACACTGTTTTCTTGGAATGTGCAATGGGATATTTCTTAACACAATGAAGCTTACAGTGATACAGGAAATATCCTCAGATTAAAACTAGAAATAAGCATTCTGAGAAACTGCTTTGTGATTGGTTAATTCATCTCACAGAGTTATAATGTAATTTTCATTGAGCAGTCAGCTAAAACTCTTTTCTTGGAATCCGTAAAGGGATATTTCCCAGTGTATTGAAGGTAATGGTGATGAAGGAACTATTCTCACAGAAAAACTAGAAGGAAAGTTTCTGAGAAACTGCTTTCTGATGTGTGAATTCACTTCACAGAGTTACACATTCCTTTCACGGAGCAGTCTGTTATCACTGGTTTTGTGGAATGTGAGAAGGGGTATTTTGAATTGTATTGAAGCATATGCTGACAAAGGAAATATCCTCAAATAACAACTAGAAAGAAGCTTTCTGGAAAACTTCTTTGTGATGTGTGAATTCATCTCACAGAGTTACACCTTTATCTTCTTGTAGCAGTTTACTAACACTGTTTTCGTGGAATCTGCAAAGTGATATTTGGGAGCACATTGAATCCTGTGGTGAAAAAGGAAATATCCTCAGATAAAAACTAGAAGGATGCTTTCTCAGAAACTGCTTTTAATGTGTGAATTATTTTCACAGAGTTACACTTTCGTGTCTTGGAGCAATCTGTTACCACTGTTTTGGGGGAAACTGAGAAGGGATATTTTGGATCGCATTGAAGCCTACTCTGACAAAGGAAATATTCTCAAATAAAAACTAGAAAGAAGCTTTCTAAGAAACATTTTTGTGATGTGTAAGTTCATCTCATAAAGTTACACCTTTCTCTTCATGAAGCAGTTTTCTGACAACGTTTTTGTAGTATCTGAAAAGTGATATTTCGGAGTGCTTTGAGGCCTAAGGTGAAAAAGGAAAAAACCACAGAAAGAATCTTTCTGGGAAACTGCATTGTAATGTGTGAATATCTCTCTCAGGCTTACACTTTTCTTTTCATTGAGTCCATTGCTAACACTGTTTTCTTGGAATCTACAATGGGATATTTCTTAGTGCAATGAAGCTTATGGTGACAAAGGAAATATCCTAAGATAAAAACTAGAAAGAAGCTTTCTGAGGAACTGCTTTGTGATGGGTTAATTCATCTCACAGAGTTACATTGTTCTTTTCATTGAACAGTCTGCTAACACTGTTTTCCTGGAATCAGCATTAGGATACTTGGGAATCCATTGAAGCCTATGGTGACAAGGAGATATCCTCAGATAAAAGCTGGAAAGAAGCTTTCTGAGAAACTGCTTTGTGATGTGTGAATTCATCACACAGTGTTACACCGTTCTTTTCATATAGCAGTTTGCTAATGCTGTTTTCGTGGAAACTGCATTAGGATATTTCAGAGTGCATTGAAGCCTATGGGGACAAAGGAAATATCCTCAGATAAAAACCAAAAAGAAACTTCCTGAGAGACTGCTTTGGATGTGTGAATTCATCTCACAGAGATACATGACTCTTTTCATGGATCACTTTGTTAGCACTCTTTTTGTGGAATTTGAAAAGGGATATTTTGAATCACATTGAAGGCTATGGTGACAAGGAAATATCTTCAGATAAAAACTGGAAAGAACCCTTCTGAGAATCTACTTTGTGATATGTCAATACATCTCACAGAGTTACAATGTTGTTTTCATTGAGCTGTCTTCTAACAGTGTTTTCTTGGAATCCATAAAGGGATATTTTGCAGTGCATTGAAGTTTATGGTGACAAAGGAAATATCCTCAGAGAAAAACTACAAAGAAGGCTTCTGAGAAACTGCTTTCTGACGTGTGAATTAATCTCACAGAGTTACACTTTTCTTTCATGGAGCAGTCTCTTATTACTGTTTTTGGGGAATCTGAAAAGGGATATTTTTGATTGCATTGAGGCCTATGCTGACAAAGGAAATATCACCAAATGAAAACTAGAAAGATGCTTTCTGAGAAACTTCTTTGTGATGTATGAATTCATCTCAAAGAATTATACCTATATCTTCATGAAGCAGATTGTTAACACTGTTTTTGTGGAATCTGAAAAGTGATATTTGGGAGTGCAATGAGACATATGGTGAAAAAGGAAATATTCTCAGATAAAAACCAGAAAGAAACCTTCTGAAAAACTGCTTTCTTATGTTTGAATTCATCTCACAGAGTTACAGTTTCGTTTCTTGGAGTAGTATGTTACCACTGTTTTTGGTGAATCTGAAAAGGAATATCTTGGATCACATTGAAGCCTACGCTGACAAAGGATATATCATCAAATAAAAACTAGAAAGAAGCTTTCTGAGAAACTTCTTTTAGATTTGTGAATTCTTTTCACACAGTTACGCCTTTCTACTCATGAAGCATTTTGCTAACACTGTTTTCATGGTATATGCAAAGTGATATTTCGGAGCACATTGAGGCCTATGGTGAAAAAGGAAATATCCTCAGAAAAAAACAAGAAAGAAGCTTTCTGAGAAACTGCGTTCTGATGAGTGAATTAATCTCACAGAGTTTCACCATTCTCTTCATGAAGCCGTTTGCTAACACTGTTTTTGTGGAATCTGCAAGGGGATATTTTTTAGTGCATTGAGGCCTATGGTGAAAAAGGAAATATCCTCAGATAAAAACAAGAAAGAAGCTTTCTGGTAAACTTCATTGTGATGGGTTAATTCAACTCACATTTCCTTTCATTCAGTAGATTGCTAACACTGTTTTCTTGGAATCTGCAATGGGATATTTTTTAGTGCAATGAAGCTTACAGTGACAAAGGAAATATCCTCAGATAAAAACTGGAAAGAAGCTGTGTGAGAAACTGCTTTGTGATGGGTTAATTCACCTCAAAGAGTTACACAATTCTTTTCATGGATGACTTTGTTAGCACTCTTTTTGGGGAATCTGAGAACAGATAGTTTCCATCACATTGAAACCTATAATGACAAGCAAATATCGTCAGATTAAAACAGGAAAGAAGCTTTCTGAGAAAGATCTTTGTGATATGTAAATTCATCTCACAGAGTTACACATTTCTTTTCATGGAGCAGTTTGCTAACACTCTTTTCATGGAATATGTAAGGAATATTTGGGAACACTTTGAGGCCCATAGTGAAAAAGGAAATATTCTCAGATAAACACTAGAAAGAAACTTTCTGAGAAACTGCTTTTTGATGTGTGAATTCATCACACAAGAGTTACACCATTCTTTTCATACAGCAGCTTGCTTACACTGTTTTCATGGAAAATGCAATAGGATGTTTGGGAGCACTTTGGAGCCTATGGCGACAGAGGAAATATTCTCAGATAAAAACCAAAAAGAAGTGTCTGAGGACCTGTTTTGTGATGTGAGAATACATTTCACAGAGTTACACTGTCATTTTCACTGAGCTGTTTGCTAGCACTGTTTTCCTGGAATCAGTAAAGGGATATTTCACAGTGCATTGAAGCTTATGGTGACAAAGGAAATATCCTTGGAGAAAAACTAGAAAGAAAGTTTCTGATAAACTGATTTCTGACGTGTGAATTAATCTCACAGAGTTACACATTCCTTTCATGGAACAGTATGTTACCACTGGTTTTGTGGAATCTGAGAAGGAATATTTTGGATCACATTGAAGCCTATATTGACAAAGGAAATATCTTCAAATAAAAACTAGAAAGAAGATTTCTGTGAAACTGCTTTTTGATGTGTGAATATATCTCACAGAGATACACCTCTCTCTTCATGAAGCAGTTTGCTAACAGTGTTTTCGTGGAATCTGCAAAGTGATATTTGCAGCACATTGAGGCCTATGGTGAAAAAGGAAATATCCTCAGATAAAAACTAGAAAGAAGCTTTCTGAGGAACTGCTTTCTGATGTGTGAATTCATCTTACAGAGTTACACTTTTGCTTCTTGGAGCAGTCTGTAACCACTCTTTTTGTGGAATCTGAGAACAGATATTTTGGATCGTTTAGAAGCCTATGCTGACAAAGGAAATATCCTCAATTAAAAACTAGAAAGAAGTTTTCTGAGAACCTTCTTTGATATGTGTGAATTCATTTCACAGAGTTACACCTTTCTCTTCATGAAGCAGTTTGCTAACACTGTTTTCGTGGAATCTGCAAAGTGATATTTCAGAGCGCATTGAGGCCTATGATGAAAAAGGAAATATCCTCAGATAATAACTAGAAAGGAGCTTTCTGAGAAACTGCATTGTGTTGTGTGAATACACCTCACAATGTTACACTTTTTTTTCATTGTTCAGATTGCTAACACTGTTTTCTTGGAATCTGCAATGGGATATTTTTTAGTGCAATGAAGCTTACGGTGACAAAGGAAATATTCTCAGATAAAAACAGGATGAAACATTCTGAGAAACTACTTTGTGATGGGTTAATTAATCTCACAGAGTTGCATCGTGTTTTTCATTGAGCAGTCTGCTAACACTGTTTTTGTGGAATCTGCATTAGGATATTTGGGAGTGC
Source organism: Piliocolobus tephrosceles (assembly GCF_002776525.5). Lineage (NCBI taxonomy): Eukaryota > Metazoa > Chordata > Mammalia > Primates > Cercopithecidae > Piliocolobus > Piliocolobus tephrosceles. The sequence goes on from NC_045452.1 coordinate 67,249,666, forward strand.
ATTGAAGCCTACGGGGACAAAGGAAATATCCTCAGATAAAAACCAAAAAGAAGCTTTCTGAGAGACTGTTTTGGCTGTGTGAATTCATCTCACAGAGATACACGGCTATTTTTATGGATCACTTTGTTAGCACTCTTTTAGGGGAATCTGAGAAGGGATATTTTGGATCACATTGAAGCCTAGGATGACAAGGAAATATCCTCATTAAAACTAGAAGGAAGCGTTCTGAGAAACTGCTTTGTGATGTGTGAATTCATCACACAGAGATATACCATTCTTTTCATGAAGTAGTTTGCTAACACTCTTTTTGTGGAATCTGCAAAGGGATATTTGGGAACACTTTGAGGCCTATGGGGACAAAGGAAATATCCTCAGATAACAACCAAAAGGAAGCCTTCTGAGAAACTGCTTTGTGAAGTGTGAATACATCTCACAGAGTTACAATGTTATTTCCATTGAGCAGTCAGCTAATACTGTTTTCTTGGAATCCGTAAAGGGATATTTCTCAGCACATTGAAGCTTATGGTGACAAAGGAAATATCGTCAGAGAAAAACTAGAAAGAATGTTTCTGAAGAACTGCTTTCTGATGTGTGAATTCATCTCACAGAGTTACACATTTTCTTCATGGAGCTGTCTGTTGCCACTGTTTTTGGGGAATCTGAAAAGGTATATATTTGATCATATTGAAGCCTGTGCTGACAAAGGAAATATCCTCAAATAACAACTAGAAAGAAGCTTTCTGGGAAACTTCTTTGTGATGTGTGAATTCATCTCACAGAGTTACACCTTTATATTCAGGAAGCGGTTTGTTAACACTATTTTCTTGGAATCTGCTAAGTGATATTTTGTAGCACATTGACGCCTATGGTGAAAAAGGAAATATCCTCAGATAAAAACTCGAATGAAGCTGTCTGAGAAACTGCATTGTGATGTGTGAATGCATCTCAGAGTTACACTTTTCTCTTCATTGAGCAGTTTGCTAATGCTGTTTTCTTGGAATCTGTAATGGAATATTTCTTAGCACTATGAAGCTTATGGTGAAAAAGGAAATCTCCTCATATAAAAACTAGAAAGAAGCTTTCTGAGAAACTGCTTTGTGATGGGTTAATTCATCTCACAGAGTTACACCATTCTTTTCATTGAACAGTCTGCTAACACTGTTTTCCTGGAATCAGCTTTAGGATATTTGGGAGCACATTGAAGCCTATGGTGGCACAGAGCTATCCTCAGATAAAAACTAGAAAGAAATTTTCTGAGAAACTGATTTGGATGTGTGAATTCATCTCAGAGAGTTACACGATTCTTTTCATGGATCACTTTGTAAGCACTCTTTTTGGGGAAACTGAGATGGGATATATTGGATCCCATTGAGGTCTACACTGACAAAAGCAGTATACTCAAATAAAACTAGAAAAAAGTTTTCTGAGAAACTTATTTCAGATTTATGAATTCATTTCACAGAGTTACACGTTTCTATTCATGAAACAGTTTGCTAACACAGTTTCTGTGGAATCTGCAAAGTGATATATGGAGTGGTGAGGCCTATGGTGAAAAAGGAAATATCCTTAGATAAAAACAAGAGAGAAGCTTTCTGAGAAACTGCATTGTGATGGGTTAATTCATCTCACATAGTTACACCATTCTTTTCTTTGAGCAGTCTGCTAGCACTGTTTTTGTGGAATCTGCATTAGGATATTTGGGAGTGCATTGAAGCCTATGGTGACAAGGGAAATATCCTCAGATAATAACTGAAAGGAAACTTTCTGAGAAACTGCTTTGGATGTGTGAATTCACCCCACAGAGTAACACAATTGTGTTCCTGAATCACTTTATTAGCACTGATTTTAGGGAATCTGAGAAGGTATGTTTTTGTTCACATTGAAGCCTATGGTGACAAACGAGATATCCTCAGATTAAAAACTGGAAAGAAGCTTTCTGAGAAAGGTCTTTGTGATGTGTGAATTCAGCTCACAGAGACACCCCTTTTTTCATGCAGCAGTTTGCTAACACTGTTTTCATGGAATCAGCCAAGGGATATTTGGCAGCACTTTGATGCCTATAGTGAAAACAGAAATATCCTCAGATACAAACTAGAAAGAAGCTTTCTGAGAAACTGCTTTGTGATGTGTGAATACATCTCACAGAGTTACAGTGTTCTTTTCATTGAGGAGTCTGCTAACACTGTTTTCTTGTAATCTGTAAAGGGATATTTCAGAGCACGTTGAAGTTAATGGTGACAAAGGAAATAAACTCAGATAAATAGCGAAAAGACACTTTCTGAGAAACTGCTTTAGAAGTGTGAATTCATCTCACAGAATTACACTGTTCATTTCTTGGATCATTTCGCTAGCACTGCTTTTGGGGAATCTGAGAAGGGATAATTTCGATTGCATTGAAGCCTAGGGTGAGAAATGAAATATCCTTAGAGAAAAACCAAAAGAAACCTTCTGAGAAACTGCTTTGTGATACATGAATACATCTCACAGAGTTGCACTCTTATTTTTAGTCGGAAGTATGCTAACCCTGTTTTCTTGGAATCTCCAAAGGGATATTTCAGAGTGCATTGAAGCTTATTGTTACAAACAAGATATCCTCAGAGGCAAACTAGAAAGAAAGTTTCTGAGAAACTTCTTTGTGATGTGTGAATTCATCTCACAGAGTTACACATTCCTCTCATGGAGAAGTTTGTTACCACTGTTTTTGGAAAATCAGAGAAGGGATATTTTGGATCACATTGAAGTCTACAATGACAAAGGAAATATCCTCAAATAACAACTAGAAAGAAGCTTTCTGAGAAACTGCTTTGTGATGTGTGAATTAATCTCACAGAGTTACATGATTCTTTTCATGGATCACTTCATTAGCGCTGTTTTTGGGGAATCTGAGATAGGATATTTTGGATCGCATTGAAGCCTATGCTGAAAACTGAATATACTCCAATAAATCCTGGAAAAATCTTTCTGAGAAACTTCTTTGTGATGTGTGAATTCATCTCACAGTATTACCCCTTTATCTTCATGAAGCAATTTGCTAACACTGTTTTCATGGAATCTTCAAAGTGATATTTTGGAGCACATTGAGGCCTAGGATGAAGAAGGAAATGTCCTCTAATAAAAACTAGAAAGAAGTTTTCTGAGAAACTGCATTGTGATGGGTGAATGCATCTCACAGAGGTACACTGGCCTTTAGATTGAGCAGTTTGTTAACACTGTTTTCTTGGAATCTGCAATGGGATATTTCTTAGTGCAGTGAAGCTTATGGAGACAAAGGAAATATCTTCAGATAATAATTGGAAAGAATCTTTCTGAGAAACTTCTTTGTGATGTATGAATTTATCTCACAGAGTTACACCATTCTCTTCATGAAGCCGTTTGCTAACACTGTTTTTGTGGAATCTGCAAGGGGATATTTTTTAGCGCTTTGAGGCCTATGGTGAAAAAGGAAATATCCTCAGATAAAAACAAGAAAGAAGCTTTCTGGTAAACTTCATTGTGATGGGTTAATTCAACACACATAGTTACACCGTTCTTTTCATTGAGCAGTCTGCTAACACTCTTTTCGTGCAATCTGCATTAGGATACTTGGGAGCGCATAGAAGCCTATGGTGAAAAAGGAAATATCCTCAGATAATAACCAAAAAGAAACTTTCTGAGAAACTGCTTTGGATGTGTGAATTCATCTCACAGAATTACACTGTTCTTCTCATATAGCAATTTGCTAACACTGTTTTCGTGGAAAATGCAATAGGATGTTTGGGAGGGCATTGAAACCTATGGTGACAAAGTAAATATCTTCAGTTAGAAACTAAAAAGAAGTCTTCTGAGAAACTGCTTTGTGATGTGTGAATACATCTCCAGAGTTTTAGTGTTCTTTTCATTGAGCAGTCTGCTAACACTGTTTTCTTTGAATGCATCGAGAGATATTTTGCAGAGCATTGAAATTTATGGTGACAAAGGAAATACCCTCAGAGAAAAGTGAGACAGAAGGTTTCAGAGTGTCTGATATCTGATGTGTGATTTCATGTCACAGAGTTACACTTTCCTATCATGGAGCAGTTTTTTTAACACTATTTTTAGGCAATCTGAGATATAGTATTTTGGATTGCATTGAAGCCTACGCTGACAAAGGAAATATCCTCAGATAAAAACTAGAGAGAAGCTTTCTGAGAAACTATTTTGTGATGTGTGAATACATCTCACGTAATTACACCTTTTTCTTCATGACTCCATTTCCTAACACTGTTTTCGTGGAATCTGCAAAGGCATATTTTGGACTGCATTGAGGCCTATGGTGAAAAAGGTATCCTCAGAAAAAAAACTAGAAAGAATGTATCTGAGAAACTGCATTGCAATGGGTGAATGCATCTCACAGAGTTACACTGTTCTTCTCATTGAGCAGTTAGCCAACACTGTTTTCTTGGAATCTGCAATGGGATATTTCTTAGCGCAATGAAGCTTATGGTGACAAAATAAATATCCTCAGATAAAAACTAGAAAGGAGCTTTCTGAGAAACTGTCTTGTGATGTGTTAATTCATCTCACAGAATTACACTGTTCTTTTCATTGAACTGTCTGCTAACACCGTTTTCGTGGTTTCTGCATTAGGATACTTGGGAGCGCCTTGAAGCCTATGGTGACAAAGGAAATATCCTCAGATTAAAACCAAAAAGAAGCTTTCTGAGAAACTGCTTTGGATGTGTAAATTCATCTCACTGAGCTACGTGATTCTTTTCATGGATCACTTTATTAGAACTCTATTTGGGGATTCTGAAAAGGATATTTTGGATCTTATTGAAACCTATGGTGACAAGGAAATTATCCTCAGATAAATAGCGAAAATAAGCTTTCTGAGAAACAGCTTTGGATGGGTGAATTCATCTCACAGAGTTACACAATTATTTTCATGGATCACTTTGTTTGCACTGTTTTTGGGGAATCTGAGAAGGGATAGGTTGGATCGCATTGATGCCTATGGTGACAAGGTAATATCCTAAGATTAAAACTGGAAAGAAGCTTTCTGAGAAAGTTTTTTGTGATGTTTGAATTCATCTCACAGAGTTACACCTTTCTTTTCATGAAGCAGTTTGCTAACACTCTTTTCGTGGAATCTGCAAAGGGATATTTGGGAGCACTTTGAGGCCTATAGTGAAAATGGAAATATCCTCAGATAAAAACTAGAAAGAAGCTTTCTGAGAAACTGCTTTGTGATGGGTGAATTCATCACACAGAGTTACACCGTTCTTTTCATACAGGAGTTTGCTAAGACTGTTTTCGTGGAAAATGCAAGAGGATGTTTAGGAGGGCTTTGAAGCCTATGGTGCAATATTGTCAGATAAAAAACAAAAAGAAGCCTTTTGAGAAGCTGCCTTTTAATATGCGAATACATTTCACAGAGTTACAATGTTATCTTTATTAAGCAGTCTGCTAACACTGTTTTCCTGGGGTCTGTAAAAATATATTTATAGCACATTGAAGCTTAAGATGACATAGGAAATATCCTCAGAGAAAAACTAAAAAGAAGGTTTCTGAGAAACTGCTTTCTGATGTGTGATTTCATCTCACAGAGTTACACTTTCCTTTCATGGAGCAGTCTGTCACCACTGTTTTTGTGGAATCTGAGAAGGGATAAATTGATCGCATTGAAGCCAATACTGACAAAGGAAATATCCTCAAATAAAAACTAGACAGAAGCTCTCTGAGAAACTTCTTTGTGATGTGTGAATTCATCTCACAGAGTTACACCTTTCTCTTCATGAAGCAGTTTGCTAACACTGTATTTGTGGACTTTGCAAAGTGATATTTGAGAGCACTTTGAGGCCAATGGTGAAAAAGGAAATATTCTCAGATAAAAAATGGAAAGAAGCTTTCTGAGAACGTTCTTTGGGATGTGTGAATTCATATCACAGAGTTCCACCTTTCTTTTCATGGAGCAGTTTGCTAACACTGTTTTCGTGGAATCAACCAAGGGATATTTCGCAGCACTTTGTGGCCTATAGTGAAAAAGAAAATATCCTCAGGTAAAACTGGAAAGAAGCTTTCTGAGAAACTGCTTTTTGATGGGTTAATTCATCTCACAGAGTTACACCATTCTCTTCATACAGCAGTCTACTAGCACTGTTTTTGTGGAATCTGCATTACAATATTTGGGAGTGCCTTGTAGCCTATGGTAAGAAAGGACATAGCCTCAGTTAGAAACTAAAAATAAGCCTTCTGAGAAACTGCTTTGTTATGTGTAAATACATGTCACAGAGCTACAGTGTTCTGTTCATGGATCTGTTTGCTAACACTGTTTTCTTGGAATCTGCAATGCAATATATCCTAGCACTATGAAGCTTATGGTGACAAAGGAAATATCATCAGATACTAAATAGGAAGTAGCTTTCTGAGAAACTTCTTTGTGATGGGTTATTTCACCTCAAAAAGTTATGCCGTTCTTTTCACTGAGCAGTCTGCTAATCATGTTTTCATGAAATCTGAGTTACAATATTTGGGAGCACATTGAAGCCTATGGGGTCAAAGGAAATATGCTCAGATAAAAACCGTAAAGAAGCTTTCTGAGAAATTTATTTGGATGTGTGAAGTCATCTCATGGAGTTACATGATTCTTTTCATGGATTACTTTGTTAGCACTGTTTTTGGGGAATCTGAGAAGGGATATTTTGGATCACATTGAAGCCTATGGTGACAAGGAAATATCCTCAGGTAAAAACTGGAAAAAAGTTTTCTGAGAAAGTTCTTTTTGATGTGTGAATTCATCTCACAGATTTACACCTTTATTTTCATGGAGCAGTTTGGTAACACTGTTTTCGTCAAAACTGCAAAGGGACATTTTGGAGAACTATGAGGCTTATGGTGAAAAAGAAAATATCCTCAGATAAAAACGAGAAAGATGTTTTCTGAGAAACTTCTTTGTGCCGTGTAAGTTTGTCTCATAGAGTTACACTGTTGTTTTCATACAGCAGTTTGCTAACACTGTTTTCATAAAAAATGCAATAGGATGTTTGGGAGGGCATTAAACCCTATGGTGACAAAGGAAATATCTTCAGATAAAAACCAAAAAGAAGCCTTATGAGAAAATGCTTTGTGATGTGTCAATATATCTCACAGTGTTATAGTGTTCTTTTCATTCAGCAGTCTGCTAACACTGTTTTCTTGGAATCCGTAAAGGGATATTTCACAGCGCATTGAAGCCTATAGTGACAAAGAAAATATTCTCAGAGAAAAACTAGAGAGAAGGCTTCTGAGAATCTGCATTCTGATGTGTGAATTCATCTCACACCAAACTCCACTCTTTCATGAAGGAGTTTGGTCACACTCTTTTTGGGGTGTCTCAGGAGTGATATCTTGGATAGCATAGAATTCTATGGTGAGAAACAAAAGATCCTCAGATTAAAACTGGAGACGAGCCTTCTCAGAAACTCCTTGCAGTGTGTGAATTCATCTCAGAGAGTTACACCATTGCTTTCATTGAGAAGTTTGCTATCACTGTTTTCACAGACTCTGCAAAGAGATATATGGGGGTACATGGAGACTTGTGTATACAAAGGAAATATCCTCAGATAAAAAGAAGAAAGAAGCTTCCTGAGAAATGGCTTTGTGATCTGTGAATTCATTACACAAAGTTCTACTATTCTTTCAAGCAGCAGTTTGCTAGAACTGTATCTGTTCAATCTGAGAAGGGATAGTTTGGATTGCTTTGAAGCCACTGGTAACAAAGGAAATATCAGTAAAACCTAAAAAAACTTCATGAGAAACTGCTTTGTGACGAGTATATTCATCTCACAGAGATACACTTTTCGTTACATTGAGCAGTTCGCTAACACTGCTTTTTTGGAATCTGCCATATGATATTCCGAGGGCATTGAGTCCTATGGTGAAAAACTAGTATTCTTAGATACAAACTGGAGAAAAGCCTTCTGGGAAACTGTTTTGTTATTTGTAAATTTGTCTCAAAGAGCTACATCACACATTTTATTGAGAAGTTTCCTATCAGTATTTTTGTGGAATCTGTAATGAGATACACGGGAGTACATGGAGGCCTGAAATATCCTCAGAGAAAAAAAAGAAAGAAGCTTTTTGAGAAACTGCTTTGTGATGTGTAAATTCATCTCACAGGGTTATACTACTCTTTCATGGATCTGTTTGCTAGCACTGTTTTTGTGGAATCTGAGAAGGGATATATTTGATTGCTTTGATGTCTATGGTGACAAGGGAAATATCCTCAGATAAAATCCAGAAAGAATCTTTCTGAGAATCTGTTTTGTGATATGTGAATTCATCTCACACTGTTACAAAACTCTTTCATGGAGCCCTTTGTTAGGACTGTTTTTGTGGAATCTGGAAGGGATATTTTGGATCGCTTTGAAGCCACTGGTGAAAAAGTAAATAAACTTAGATAAAAACCAGAAAGAAACTTTCCAAGAAAGGGCTTCACGATTTGTGAATTCATCTCAGAGAATTACACCACAATTTCATGTAGCCGTTGGCTAGCACTGTTTTTGTGGAACTTGAGAAGTTATATTTTTGATCATTTTGAAGCCTATGGTGAGAAAGGAAATATCCTCAGATAAAAACCAGAAAGAAGCTTTCTGAGAAACTGTTTTGGGACGTGTGAATTCATCTCACAGAGTTACACTACGCTTTCGTGGAGATGGTTGCTAGCACTGCTTTGTGGAATCTGAGAAGGGATATTCTGGATCACTTTGAAGACTGTGATGAAAAAGGAAATATCCTCAGATAAAAACTAGAAAGAAGCTAGAAAGAAGCTTTCTAAGAAAATGCTTTGTGATGTGTGAATTTGTCTCACGGTTACACCTCTCTTTCATGAAGGAATTTGATAGTACTGTTTTGTGGAAGCACAGAAGAGATATTTTGGATAGCCTGGAATCCTATGGTGAGAAATGAAATATCCTGAGATAAAAACTGGACAGAGGCATTCTCTTAGACTGCTTTGTGATGTGTGAATTCATCTCACAGAGTTACACTATTGCTTTCATTGAGAAGTTTGCTAACACTGTTTTCACACAATCTACAATGAGATATATGGGAGCACATTGAGGCCCATGATTAAAAATAAATATCTTCGGGTAAAAAGAAGAAAGAAGCTTTCTGAGAAACTGTTTTGTGATTTGAGAATTCATCACACAGAGTTTTATTATTCTTTCATGGAACAGTTTACTACCGATGTATTTTTGGATTCTGAGAGGAATCACTGCTTTGTGGAATCTCAGAAGTGATATCTTGGGTAGCATAGAATCCTATGGCGAGAAATGAAATATCCTCAGATAATAACTGGAGAGAAGCCTTCTCAGAAACTGCTTTGTGATATGTAAATTCATCACAGAGAGTTACACCATTGCTTTCATTGCGAAGTTTGCTAGCACTGTTTTCAAAGAATCTGCAATAAGATATATGGGAGTGCATCGAGGCCATGTGTAAAAAGGAAATATCCTGGATAAAAAGAAGAAAGAAGTTTTCTGAGAAACTGCTTTGTGATCTGTGAGTTCACCACACAGAGTTACACTACTCTTTCAAGGAGCAGATTTCTTGAACTCCATTTGTCGAATATGAGAAGGCATATTTTGGATTGCATTGAAGTCTATGGTAACAAAGGAAATATCCTCAGTGTAAACAGGAAAAAGCTTTATGATAAACTGCTTTGTGATGAGTGTATTCATCTCACAGATATACACTTTTTATTACATTGAGCAGTTTGCTAACACTGTTTTCGTGGAATCTGCCATGGGATATTCCAGGGGCATTGAGTCCTTCAGTGAAAAATTACATATCCTTAGATTAAAACTGGATAGAAGCCTTCTGAGAAACTGCTTTGTGATGTGTGAATTCATCTCACAGAATTACACCAATCTTTTCCTTAAAAGTTTCCTAACAATATTTTCACGGAAGTTGCAATGAGATATACAGGAGTGCGTTGAGGCCTGAAATATCCTCACATAAAAACGAGAAAGAAGCTTTCTGAGAAAATGCTTTGTGATGTGAGAAATCATCTCACAGAGTTCCACTACTGTTTCACGGATTTGTTTGGTAGCACTGTTTTTGTGGAATCTGAGAGGGGATATTTCTGATCACTTTGAAGCCTATAGTGATAAAGGAAATATCCTCAGATAAAAACCAGAAAGAAGCTTTCTAAGAAACTGCTTTGTGATGTGTGAATTCATCTCACAGTGTTACACAACTCTTTAATGGAGTCGTTTGCTAGCACTGTTTTTGTGGAATCTGAGAAGAGATATTCTTGATTGTTTTGAAGGCTATCGTGATAAAGAAAATATCCTCAGACAAAAACCAGAAAGAAACTATCTGAGAAACTGCTTTGTGACATGTGAATTCATCTAAAAAATTTACACCACTTTTTCATGGAGCTTGTGAGCACTGTTTCTGTAGAATCACAGAAGTGACACCTTGGAAAGCATTGAATCCCATGGTGAAAAATAAAATATCCTCAGATAAAAACTGGAAAGAAGCCTTCTCACAAACTGCTTTGTAGTGTGTGAAATCACCTGACCTCTGTCAGTACAACACTGCTTTCACTGAGAAGTTTGCTAACACTGTTTTCACAGAATCTGCAATGAGATATACAGGAGCACAGTGAGGCCCTTGTTTAAAAAGGAAATATCCTCAGATAAAAAAAGAAAGAAGCTTTCTGAGAAACTGCTTTGTGATCTGTGAATTCATCACACAGAGTTACACTACTCTTTCAAGGAGCAGTTTTGCTAGCACTGTATTTGTGGAATCTGAAAGGGATATTTTGGATCACTTTGAAGCCTATGGTAACAAAGCAAATATCCTCAGATAAAACTGGCAAAAGTTTTATGAGAAACTTCTTTGTGATGAGTGTATTCATCTCGCAGAGATACATTTTTCCTTTCATAGAGTAGTTCGCTAACACCGTTTTTTTGGAATCTGACATTAGATATTCTGAGGGTATTTAGTCCTATGTTGAAAAATTAAAAATTCTGAGATAAAAACTGGAGGGAAGCCTTCTGAGAAACTGCTTTATGATGTGTGAATTCATCTCATAGATCAACATCACACATTTCATTGAGAAGTTTGCTAAAAAAATTTTCATGGAATCTGCAATGAGATATACAGGAGCACATTAAGGCCTGAAATATCCTCAGATAAAAACAAGAAAAAAGCGTTCTGAGAAACTGCTTTCTGATGTGTGAATTCATCTCACAGTAGTACACAACTCTTTCATGGAGCCGTTTGCTAGCACTGTTTTTGTGGAATCTGAGAAGGAATATTTTGGATCGCTTTGAAGCCTGTGCTGACAAAGGATATATATTCAGATAAAAACCGGAAACAAGCTTTCTGAGAAACAGCTTTGTGATTTGTGAATTCATCTCACAGAGTTACAACACTCTTTCATGTAGCCATTGGCTGGCACTGTTTCCGTGGAATCTGAGAAGGGATATTTTTGATCACTTCGAAGCCTGTGGTGAGAAAAAAATATCCTCAGATAAAAATCAGACACAAGCTTTCTGAGAAACTGCTTTGTGATGTGTGAATTCATCTCACAGTGTTACACAACTCTTTCATCAGTTTGCTAACACTGCTTTGTGAAATCTAAGAAGGGATATTTTTGGTTGCTTTAGGCCTATGGTGACAAACGAAGTATCCTGTGATAAAAACTAGAAAGAAGATTTCTGTGAAACTGCTTTGTGATGTGTGAATTCATCTCACAAATGAACAACAGTCTTTCATGGAAGAGTTTGTTACCACTGTTTTTGTGGAGTCACAGAAGTGGTATCTTGGATAGCATTGAATCCCATGGTGGAAAATAAAATATCATCAGACAAAAAATGAAGAGAAGCCTTCTCAGAAACTGCATTGTGGTGTGTGAATACATCTCATAGAGATACAACCCTGCTTTCATTGAAAACTTTGCTAACACTGCTTTCGAAGAATCTGCAATGAGATATAAGGGAGCACACTGAGGTCTGAAATATCCTCAGACAAAAAAAAGGAAGTTTTCTGAGAAACTGCTTTGTGATGTGTGAATTCTTCTCACAGAATTACACTCCTCTTTCATGGAGACGTTTGCTAGCACTGTTTTTGTGTTATCTGAGAAGGGATATTTTTGATCGCTTTGAAGCCTATGGTGACAAAGGAAATACCTTCAGATAAAAACCAGAAAGATTTCTGAGAAACTGCTTTGTGATTTGTGCATTCATCTCACAGAGTTACGTCCCTCTTTCGTGGAGCCATTGGCTAGCACTGTTTTAGTGGAATCTGAGAACTGACATTTTAGATTGCTTTGAAATCTATGGTGACAAAGGAAATATCCTCAGATAAAAACTAGAAAGATTTCTTAGAAACTGCTTTGTGATGTGTGAATTCATCTCACAGAGTTACACCACTCTTCCATGGAGGTGTTTGCAAGCACTGTCTTTGTGGAATCCCAGATGTGATATCTTGGTTAGCATAGAATCCTATGGAGAGACTTTAAATATCCTCAGGTAAAAACTGAAGGGAAGCCTTCTCAGAAACTGCTTTTTGGTGTGTGAATTCATATCACAGAGTTACACCATTGCTTTCATTGAGAGGTTTACTAACACTCTTTTTGCAGAATCTGCAATAAGATATATGGGAGAGCATTGAGGCTCGTGTTTAAAAAGGAAATATCATCAGATAAAAAGAAGAAAGATGTTTACTGAGAAACTGTTTTGTGGATGTGAATTCATCACACAAAGTTAAACTGCTCTTTCAAGGAGCAGTTTGCTAGAATGCTACTTGTTCAATCTGAGAAGGGATATTTTGGATTGCTTTAAGCCTATGGTAGCAAAGGAAATATCCTCAGATAAAACTGGAGAAAGCTTTGTGAGAAAATGCTTTGTGTTAAGGTTATTCATCTCACAGAGATACACCTTTCATTACATTGAGAAGTTTGCTAACACTGTTTTCATGGAATCTGCCATGGGATATTCCGAGGGCATGGACTCCTACAGTGAAAAATTAAATATCCATAGATAAATACTGGAGTGAGGCCTTCTGAGAAACTGCTTTGTGATATGTGAACTCATCTCACAGAGCTGCATCACTCTTTTCCTTGAGAAGTTTCCAAACAATATTTTCGTGGAATTTGCAATGAGATATGCGGGAGCGCATCGAGGGCTGAAATATCCTCAGATAAAAATCAAGAAAGAAGTTTCCTGAGAAACAGCTTTGTGATGTGTGAATTCATGTCACAGATTTACAACACTCTTTCTTGTAGCCGTTGGCTAGCACTGATTTTGTGGAATCTGAGAACGGGTATTTTTGATCGCTATGAAGCCTATGGTGACAAAGGAAATATTCTCAGATAAAAACTAGAAAGAAGCTGTCTGAGAAACTGCTTTGTGATGTGTGAATTCATCTCACAGTGTTACACTACTTTTTCATGGAGGTGTTTGCTAGCACTGTTTTTGTGGAATCTGAGAAGGGATATTTTGATTGCTTTGAAGCCTATGGTGACAAAGGAAATATATTCAGATAAATATCAGAAAGAAGGTTTCTGAAAAACTGTTTTGTGATGTGTGACATCATCTCCAAGTGTTACACAACTCTTTAGTGGATCCGTTTGCTAGTGTTGTTTTTGTGGATTCTGAGAAGGGATATTTTTGATCACTTGAAGCCCATGGTGACAGAGGAAATATCTTCAGATAAAAATCAGAAAGAACTTTCTGAGAAACTGCTTTGTGATGTGTGAATTCATCTCACAAAGTTGAACCACTCCTTCATGGAGCCGTTAGCTAGCATTATTTCTGTGGAATGTGAGAGGTGATATTTTGGATCGCTTTGAAGCCTATGGTGACAAAGGAAATATTCTCAGGTAAATACTAGAAAGAAGCTTTCTGAGAACCTACTTTGTGTTGCATGAATTCATCTCACAGAATTACAGCACTGTTTCATGGAGCAGTTTGCTAGCACTGTTTTTGTGGAATCACAGAAGTGATATTGTGGATAGCATAGAATCCTATGGTGAGAAATGAAATATCCTCAGATAAAAACTGAACAGAAGCCTTCTCAGAAACTGCTTTTTGGTGTGTGAATTCATCTCACAGAGTTACACCATTGCTTTCATTGAGAGGTTTGCTAACACTGTTTTCACAGAATCTGCCATGAGATATATGGGAGCACATTGAGGCCTGTGTTTTAAAAGGAAATATCCTCGGATAAAAAGAAGGAAGAAGCTTTCTGAGAAACTGCTTTGTGATGTGTGAATTCATCTCACAGTGTTACACAACTCTTTCAGGGAGCTCTTTGCTGGTACTGTTTTTGTAGAATCTGAGAACAGATAATTTGGATCCCTCTGAAGCCTATGGTGACAAAGGAAATAACCTCAGATAAAAAACAGAAAAAAGCTTTCTGAGAAGCTGCTTGTGACGTGTGAATTCATCTCTCAGAGTTCCACCAATCTTTCATGGAGCCGTTTGCTAGCACTGTTTTTATGGAATCTGAGAAGGGATATTTTTGATCACTTTGAAGGCTATGGTCACAAAGGAAATATCCCCAGATAAAACTCAGAAGGAATTTTTCTGAGAAAATGCTTTGTAATGTGTGAATTCATCTCACAGTGTTGCACAACTCTTTCATGGAATCATATGCTAGCATGGTTTTTGTGGAATCTGAGAAGGGATATTGTATCGCTTTGAAGCCAATGCTGACCAAGGAAACATCCTCAGATAAAAACCAGAAGGAAGTTTTCTGAGAATAGGTTTGTGATTTGTGAATTTATCTCACAGAGTTACACCACTCTTTCGTGTAGCTGCTCGTTAGCACTGTTTTTGTGGAATCTGAGAAGGGATATTTTTGATCCCCTTGAAGCCTATGGTAACAAAGGGTATATACTCAGATATAAACCAGAAAGGAACTTTCTGAGAAACTGCTTTGTGATGTGTGAATTCATCTCACAGAATTACAACAAAATTAACAACACTCTTTCATGGAAGAGTTTGGTAGCAGTGTTTATCTGGAATCACAGAAGTGATAACTTGGATAGCATTAAATCCCATGGTGAAAAATGAAATATCTTCAGATTAAAACTGGAGAGAAGCCTTGTCAGAAACTGCTTTGTGGGGTTTGAATTCATCTCACAGAGTTACAACACTGCTTTCATTGAGAAGTTTGCTAACACTCTTTTCGCAGTATCTGCAATGAGATATATGTGAGCACACTGAGGCCTGAAATATCCTCAGATAAAAACAAGAAAGAACCTTTCTGAGAAACTGATTTGTGATGTGTGGATTCATCTCACAGAGTTAAACTACTCTTTCATAGAGCCGTTTGCTGCACTGTTTTTGTGTTATCTGAGAAGGGATATTTTTGATCGCATTGAAGACTATGGTGACAAAGGAAATATCCTCAGATAAAAACCAGCAAGAAGCTTTCTGAGAAACCACTATGTGATTTTTGAATTCCTCTCACAGAGTTGCATCACTCTTTCATACAGCCAGTGGTTAGCAATGTTTTTCTGGAATATGAGAAGTGATATTTTGGATCATTTTGAAGCGTGTGTTGACAAAGGAAAATCCTCCAATAAAAACTTGAAAGAAGTCTTCTGAGAAGCTGCTTTGTGATGTGTGAATTCATCTCACAGAGTTACACTACCCGTTCATGGAGCTGTATGCTAGCACTTTTTTTTTTGTGGAATCCGAGAAGGGATATTTTTTGATTGCTTTGAAGCCTACTGTGACAAAGGACATATATTCAGATAAAAACCATAAAGAAGGTTTCTGAGAAACTGCTTTTTGATGTGTGAATTCATCTCAAAGTGTTACACAATTCTTTAATGGATCCATTTGCTAGCACTGTTTTTGTGGAATCTTAGACAGGATGTTTTGCATTGCTTTGAAGCCTATGCTGACAAAGGAAATATCCTCAGATAAAAATCAGATGCAAGCTTTCTGAGAAATAGCTTTGTGATTTGTGAATTCATCCCAAAGAGTTACAGCACTCTTTCATGTAGCTGTTGGCTAGCACTGTTTTCTTGGAATCTGAAAAGGGATATTTATGATCACTTTGAAGCCTATGGTGACAACGGAAGTGTCCTCAGATTAAAACCAGAAAGAAGCGCTCTGAGAAACAGCTTTGTGATTCGTGAATTCATCTCACAGATTTACACCACTCTTCCATTGAGCCGTTGGCTAGCACTTTTTTTGTGGAATCTGAGAAGTGATATTGCATTAAGGCCTATGTTTAAAAAAGAAATATCCTCAGATAAAATCCAGATAGAAGCTTTCTGAGAAACTGCTTTTTGATGTGTGAATTCACCTCACAGTGTTACACAACTCTTTCATGGAGCCATTTGCTAGCACTGTTTTTGTGGAATCTGAGAAGGGAAATTTTGCATCACTTTGAAGTCTATGGTGACAAAGGAAATATCGTCAGATAAAAATCAGAAAGAAGCTTTCCAAGAAACAGCTTTGTGATTTGTGAATTCATTTCACAGAGTTACACCATTGTTTCATGGAGCCGTTGGCTAGGATTGTTTTAGTGGAATCTGGTAAGTGATATTTTTGATCATTTTGAAGCCTGTGATGACAAAGGAAATATTCTCAGAGAAAAACTTGAAAGAAGCTTTCTGAGAAACTGCTTTATGACGTGTGAATTCATCTCAGAGTGTTACAACACTCTTTCATGGAAAAATTTGCTAGCACTATTTTTGTGGAACCACAGAAGTGTTATTTTGGATAGGATAGAATCCTAGGTTGACAATTGAAATATCCTCAGATAAAAACTGGGCAGAAAGATTCACAGAAACTGCTTTTTGGTGTGTAAATTCATCTCACAGTGTTACACCATTGCTTTCATTGCAAAGTTTGCTAACACTGTTTTCACAGAATCTGCAATGAGATATATGGGAGTGCCTTGACACCCATGTTCAAAAAGGAAATATCTTCGGACAAAAAGAAGAAAGAAGATTTCTGAGAAGTTGTTTTATGATGTGACAATTCATCACACAGAGTTACACTACTCTTTCATGGAACAGTTTGCTAACATTGTATTTGTGGAATCTGGGAAGGGACATTTTGGATCTCTTTGAAGCCTAGTGTAACAAAGAAAATATCCTCAGATAAGAACTAGAAATAAGATTTCTGAGAAACTGCTTTGTGACATGTGAATTCACCTCACAAATTCTCAGCACTCTTTCATGGAGGAGTTTGTTAACACTCTTTTTGTGGAATCACAGAAGTGATATCTTGGAGAGCATTGAATCCCATGGTGAAAAATGAAAAATCCACAGATAAAAACTGGAGAGAAGCCTTCTCAGAAACTACTTTGTGGTGTGTGAATTCATCTCACAGAGCTACAACACTGCTTTCATTGAGAAGTTTGCTAACACTGTTTCTGCAAAATCTGCAATGAGATATATGGGAGGGAACTGAGGCCTGTAATAATCTCAGATAAAAACAAGAAAGAATCTTTCTGAGAAACTGCTTTGTGATGTGTGAATTCATCTCACAGAGATACACTTTTCATTTCATTGAGCAGTTTGATAACACTGTTTTCGTGTAATCTGCCATGGGTTATTCGAGGGCATTGAGTCCTACTGAGAAAAATTAAATATCTTTGGATAAAAAGTGGAAAGAAGCCTTCTGAGAAACTGCTTTGTGATGTGTGCATTCACCTCACAAAGCACATCACACTTGTCATTGAGAAGTTTTCTAACAATATTTTTGAGGAATCTGCAATGAGATTTGCAGTAGTGCATTGAAGCCTGTGTTTAAATAGGAAATATCCTCAGATAAAATCAAGAAGGAAGCTTTCTGAGAAACTGCTTTGTGATTTGTGAATCTTCACACAGAGTTATATTACTCTTTCATGGAGAAGTTTGCTAGCACTGTATTTGTGGAACCTGAGAGGGGATATGTTTGATTGCTTTGAAGCCTATGGTGACAGAGGAAACATCCTCAGACAGAAACCAGAATGAAGCTTTCTGAGAAACTGCTTTGTGATGTGTGAATTCATCTCACAATGGTACACAACTCTTTCATGGAGCAGTTTGCTGGCACTGTTTTTATAGAATCTGAGAAGGGATAATTTTGATTGCTTTGAAGCTTATGGTGACAAAGGAAATATCCTCAGATTAAAAACTAGAAAGAAGTTTTCTGTGAAACTGCTTTGTGACGTGTGAATTCATCTCACAGAGTTACACCGTTGTTTTCATTGAGAAGTTTTCTAACAATTTTTTCATTTAAACTGCAATGGGATATTCCAGAGAGCATTGAGAAATATGGAGATAAAGGAAACATCCTCTGATACAAACTAGAAAGAAGTTTTCTGAGAAACTTGTTTCTGATGTGTGTATTCCACTAACACAGTTACACTTTTCTTTTCATGGAGCAGTTTGCTAACACTGTTTTCATGGAATCTGCAAAGGGATATTTGGGAGGGCATTCAGGCCTATAGTGAAAAAGAAAATATCCTCAGATGAAAACTAGAAAGAAGCTTTCTGAGAAACTGCTTCGTGATATGTGAATTCATCTCACAGAGTTACATTGTTATTTTCACTGAGCAGTTTGCTAACACTATTTTCTTGGAATCTGCAATGAAGTATTTTTGGGGAGTCTGAGAAGGTATATTTTGGAGTGCATTGAAGTATAGGGTGATAAATGCAATATCCTCAGACAAAAACAAAAAAGAAGCTTTCTGTGAAACTCTTTTGTGATGTGGGATTTCATCTCACAGAATTGCACCTTTCTTTGCATGTCGCAGTTTGGTAGCACTGGTTTTGGGAAATCTGAGAATGGATATTTTGGATTGCATTGAAGCCTGTGGTGAGAAAGGAAATATTCTCAGATAAAAACTAGAAAGAAGCTTTCTGAGAAACTTTTTGTGAGGTTTGTATTCATCTCACAGAGGAACACCTTCCTTTTTATAGTGTAATTTGCTATCACTGTTTTCATGGAATCTACAAAGGGATATTTGGGAGTGAGTAGAGGCCTATGGTGAAAAAGGAAATATCCTCAGATAAAAACTAGAAAGAAGTTTGTAATAAACTACTTTGTTATTTGTGACTTCGTTTCACAGAGATACAGGATTCTTTCCATTTAGCAGTTTTGTAGCACTGTTATTGGGGAATCTGAGAAAGGATATTTTCGATTGCATTGAAGCCAATGGTGACAAAAGAAATAACCTCAGATAAAAAAATAGAAAGAAGCTTTCTGAGAAAGTTCTTTGTGATGTGTGAATTCATCTCAGAGTTACACATTTTTTTCATGTAGCAGATGTTAACACTGCTTTCATGGAATCTGTAATAGGATATTTGGGGCACATAGAAGCCTACGGTGACAATGCAAATATCCTGAGACAAAAACAAAAAGGAAGCTTTCTGAGAAACTGCTTTGTGATGTCTGAATTCATCTCACAGGTTTACAACATTCTTGTCATGGAGGAGTTTACCAACACTATTTTTGTGGAATCTGCAAAGGGTTATTCCCGTGTGCCTTGAAGAATATGGTGAAAAAGTAAATATTATCAGATAAAAACTAAAAAGCAGCTTTCTGAGAAACTGCTTTGTGATGTGTGAATTCATCTCCCGGAGATACACTGTTCAGAAGTTTTCTGCATAACTGATTTTTATGTGTTAATTTATCTCACAGAGTTTGGTAGAACTCTTTTTGTGGAATCAGAGAAGGGATAGTTTGGATTGCATTGAATCCTATGGTAACAAAGGAAATATCCTCAGATAAAACAAGAAAAAAGCTTTCTGAGAAACTTCTTGGTGATGTTTGAATTATCACACAGAGTTACACCTTTCTTTTCATGGTGTAGTTTGCTAACACTGTTTCGTGTAAACTGCAATTGGATACTTGGAAGTGCATTGAGTCGTATGGTGAAAAACAAAATATTCTCACATAAAAACTGGAAAGTACCCTCCTAAGAAACGACTTTGTGATGTGTGAATTCATCTCACAGAGTCACACCGTTCTTTTCATTGAGCAGTTTGCTAACACTGTTTTCATAGAATCTGCAATGGGATATGTGGGAGCACATTGAGGCTTATGGAGAAAAAGGAAATATCCTGAGATAAAACTAGAAAGTAGCTCTATGAAAAACTGCTTTGTGGTGTTTGAGTTCATCTCACAGAGTTACACCCTTGTTTCCATTACATCTCACAGAGTTACACCCTTGTTTCCATTGAGCAGATTGGTAACACCTTTTTTTGTGAAATCTGCAATAGGATATTTGACAGCGCCTTGAAGCTTATGGTATCAAAGGAGATATTCCCACATAAAAAACGAAAAGAAGCCTCCTGTGAAACTGCTTTTTGATGCATGAATTCGTCTCCCAGATTTACACCTTTCTTTTCATTGAGAAGTTTGCTAATACTTTTTTTCATGGAATCTGTAATGGGATATGGAATATGGTGATAAAGGAAATATCCTCAGATAATAACTAGAAAGAAGCTTTCTGATAAACTGTTTTGTGGCCTGTGATTCGTCTCAGAGAGTTACAATGCTGTTTTCATTGAGCAGATGGCTAACACTGTTTTATTGGAATCTGCAATTGGATATTTCAGAGCTCATTGAAACTATGGTGACAAAGGAAATATTCTCATATAGAAACTAGACAGAAGATTTCTGAGAAACTCTTTTGTGATTTATGAATTCATCTCACAGAGTTACACCATTTTTTTCATGGAGTAGTTTAATAGCACTGTTTTTGGGGAATTTGAGAAGGAATACTTTGGATCACATTGAAGCCTATGGTGAAAAAGGAAATATCCTAAGATAAAAACTACAAAGAATATTTCTCAGAAACTTCTTTGTGGTGTGTGTATTCATCTCACAGAGTAGCACGATTCTTTTCTTGGAGCAGTTTGGTAAAACTGTTTTCATGGAATCTCAAATAGGATATTTAGGAGTACATTGAAGCCTATGGTGGCAAAGGAATTATCCTCAGACAAAAACCAAAAAGAAGCTTTCTGAGAAACTGATTTGTGATGTGTGAGTTCATCTCACAGATTTACACCATTCTTTTCATGGAATAGTTTGCTAACACTATTTTCATGGAATCTGAAAAGGGATATTCACGAGCTCAGTGAGGCCTGTAGGAAAAAAGGAAATTTCCTCAGACAAACCTAGAAAGAAACTTGCTATGAAATTGCTTTCTGACTTGTGAACTCATCTCACAGATTCACACAATTATTTTCATGGAACAGCTTGGTAGCGCTGTTTTTGGAGAATCTGACAAGGGATATTTTGGATCACATTGAAGCCTATGGTGACAAAGGGAATATTCTGAGATAAAAACTAGATGGAAGCTTTCTGAGAAACTGATTTTTTGATGTGTGTATTCCTCTCAAAGAGTAGCATGATTCTTTTCTTGGAGCAGTTTGCTAAAATGCTTTTCGTGGATCTGCAAAGGGATATTTTGGAGCACATTGAGGAATATGTTGAAAAAGGAATTATCTTCAGATGAAGAGTAGAGAGAAGCTTTCTGAGAAACAGTTTTATGATGTAAGAATTCATCTCATAGTGTTACAGCACACTTTTCTTGAAGATGTTTATTAGTACTGTTTTTGGGAAATTTGAGAAAGGATATTTGGAATTGCATTGAGGCCTATGGTGACAAAGGAAATATCCTCAGATAAAAACTAGAAAGAAGCTTTCTGAGAAACTGCTTTCTGATGTGTGAATTCATCTCACAGAGTTACAATGTTGTTTTCATTGAGCAGTTTGTGAACACTGTTTTCTTTTAATCTGCAACCAGATTGGATATTTCGGAGTGCATTGAAGCTTATGGTGACAAAGGAAATATCCTCATATAAAAATGAGGCATAAGTTTTCTGAGAAACCGCCTGTGATGTCTTAATTCATCTTACAGATTTACAAGATTCTTATCATGTATCACTTTGGTAGCACTGTTTTTGGGGAATTTGCAATAAGATATTTGGGAGCACATTGAATCCTATGATAACAAAGACAAAAATCAAAAAGAAGCATTCTTAGACACTACTTTGTGATACGTGAATTAATCTCGCAGATTTACACCATTCTTTTCATGGAATAGTTTGCTAACACTGTTTTCGTGGAATCTGCAAAGGGATATTCGCGAGCGCTTTGAGGCCTATTATGAAAATGGAA
This sequence comes from Piliocolobus tephrosceles, assembly GCF_002776525.5. Taxonomy (NCBI): domain Eukaryota; kingdom Metazoa; phylum Chordata; class Mammalia; order Primates; family Cercopithecidae; genus Piliocolobus; species Piliocolobus tephrosceles. Next base: position 67,271,757 of record NC_045452.1, read on the forward strand.
ATATCCTCAGAACAAAACTGGAAAGAAGCTTTCTGAGAAACTGCTTTTTGATTTGTGAATTCATCTCAGTGTTACACGATTCCTTTCATGGAGCAGTTTGGTAGCACTGTTTTCTTCGAATACACAATGGGATATTTGGAGTGCATTGAAGCTTATGGTAACTGCTTAGTGAAATAAAAGAGGACACAAACAAATGGAAGAACACACCATGCTCATGGATAGGAAGAATCAATATTGTGAAAACGGTCATACTGCCCAAGGTTATTTATAGTTTCAATGTCATCCCCATCAAGCTAACAGAGACTTTCTTCACATACTTGGAAAAAAACTGCTTTAAACTTCATGTGTAACCAAAAAAGAGCCCGCATTGCCAAGACAATCCTAAGTCGAAAAAACAAAGCTGGAGGCATCATGCTACCTGACTTCCAACTATACTATACTACAAGGCTACAGTAACTAAAACAGCATGGTACTGGTACCAAAACAGAGATATAGACCAATGGAACAGAATAGAGCCATCAGAAATAATACCACACATCTACAGTCATGTGATCTTTGACAAACCTGAGAAAAACAAGAAATGGGGAAAGGATTCCCTATTTAATAAATGTTGCTGGGAAAATTGGCTAGCCATAAGTAGAAAGCTGAAACTGGATCCTTTCCTTACTCCTTATACGAAGATTAATTCAAGATGGATTAGAGACTTAAATGTCAGACCTAATACCATAAAAACCCTAGAAGAAATCCTAGGTAACACCATTCAGCACATAGGCATGGGCAAGGATTTCATGTCCAAAACACTAAAAGCAATGGCAATAAAAGTGAAAATTGAAAAATGGGATCTAATTAAACTAAAGAGCTTCTGCACAGCAAAAGAAACTACCATCAAACTGAACAGGCAACCTACAGAATGGGAGGAAGTTTTTGCAATCTACTCATCTGACAAAGGGCTAATATCCAGAACCGACAAATAACTCAAACAAATTTACAAGAAGAAAACAAACAACTCCATCAAAATGTGGGCAAAGGATATGAGCAGACAAATCTCTCAAAAGAAGACATTCATACAGCCAAAAGACACATGAAAAAATGCCCATCATCACTGGCCATCAGAAAAATGCAAATCAAAACCACAATGAGATACCATCTCACACCAGGTAGAATGACAATCATTAAAAAGTCAGGAAACAACAGGTGCTGGAGAAGATGAAGAAAAATAGGAACACTTTTACACTGTTGGTTGGATTGTAAACTAATTCAACCATTGTGGACAACAGTATGACGATTACTCAAGGATCTAGAACTAGAAATACCATATGACCCAGCCATCCCATTACTGGTGATATACCCAAAGGATCATAAATCATGCTGCTGTAAAGACACATGCACAATTATGTTTATTATGGCACAATTCACAATAGCAAAGACTGGGAATCAACCCAAATGTCCATCAGTGAGAGACTGGATTAAGAAAATGTGGCACATATACACCATGGAATACTATGCAGCCATAAAAAATGATGAGTTGGTGTCGTTTGTAGGGACATGGATGCAGCTGGAAACCATCATTCTCAGCAAACTATTACAAGAACAGAAAACCAAACACCACATGTTCTCACTCATAGGTGGAAATTGAACATTGAAATCACCTGGACATGGGAAGGGGAACATCACACACTGGGGCCTATTATGGGGAGAGGGGAGGGGAGTGGGATGACATTGGGAGTTAAACCTGATGTAAACGATGAGTTGATGAGTGCAGCACACCAACATGGCTCATGTCTACTTATGTAACAAACATCCATATTGTGCACATGTACCCTAGAACTTAAAGTATAATAAAAAAATAAATAAATAAAATACTACTTGTAGCACTGGACTAGGTGCGGGTTATACAGCACTGAACAAACCAAAAAAAAAAAAAAGGAAATATCCTAATATAAAGACTAGAAAGAAGCTTTCTGAGAAGTTTCTTTGTGATGTGTTAATTCATATCACAGAGTTACGCATTTTTTTCCATGCATCAGAGAGTAAGCACTGTTTTTGTGTAATATTAGCAGGGATACTTTGAGTTACATTGAAGCCCATGGTGACAAACGAAATATCCTCAGATAAAGACTAGAAAGAACTATTCTGAGAAACTTCTATGTGATGTGTGAATTCATCTCACAGAGTTACACTGTTGTTTTCAATGAGAAGTCTGCTAACACTCTTTTTGTGGAATCTGCAATAGGATATTTGGGAGCGCTTCGAAAATTATGGTGACAAAGGAAATATCCTCTGATAAAAACGGAATAGAAGCTTTCTGAGAAACTGCTTTGTGATGTGTCAATTTTTCCCACAGAGTTACACTTTTCTTTTCATTGAGTAACTTGCTAACACTGTTTTCCTGGAATCTGCAATGGTATATTTCGGAGCACATTGAAGCTTATGTTGACAAAGGAAATATCCTCAGACAAAAACTAGAAAGAAGTTTCTGACAAAATGCTTTCCAATTTGTGAATTCATCTCAGAGACTTACAATTTCCTTTCATGGAGCAGTTTGTTAGCACTGATTTTGGCGTATCTGAGAAGAGATATTTTGGAATGCATTGAAGCCTGTGGTGCTAAAGGAATTATCCTCAGATAAAAAATAGAAAGAAGCTTTCTGAGAAACTGCTTTGTGAAGTGTGTATTCATCTCACAGAATAGCATGATTCTTTTCTTGAAGCAGTTTGGTAAAACTGTTTTCATGGAATCTGCAATAGGATATTTGGGAGCACATTGAAGCTTATGGTGACCAAAGAAATATCCTCAGACAAAAAAACAAAAAGCAGATTTCTGAGAAACTGCTATGTGATGTGTGAACTCATCTCACAGGTTTACACCTTTCTTTTTGTGGAGCAGTTTCCTAACACTATTGTCGTGAAATTCACAAAGGGATATTCACAAGCACAGCGAGGCCTGTTGTGAAAAAGGAAATATCCTAAGACAAAACTAGAAAGAAGGTTTCCATGAAAATGCTTTCTGATTTGTGAATACATCTCACAGATTTACAGGATTTTTTTCATGGAGCATTTTGGTAGCACTCTTTTTGGATAATCTGAGAAGGGCTATTTTTGATTGCATTGAAGCCTATGGTGACTAAGGGAATATTCTCAGATAAAAACCAGATGGAAGCTTTCTGAGAAACTGCTTTGTGTTGTGTGTATTCATCTCACAGAGTAGCACAATTCTTTTCTTGGAGCAGGTTGCTGAAACCGTTTTCAGGAAATCTGCAAAGGAATACTTGGGAGCACAGTGAGGAATATGTGAAAAAGGAAATATCCTCAGGTAAAAGCTATAAAGAAGCTTTTTTAGAAACAGTTTTGTGATGTGTGAATTCATCTCACAGAGTTTCACCACACTTCTCATGAAGCAGTTTTGTAGCATTGTTTTGGGGGAATTTGAGGGGATATTTTAAATTGCATTGAAGGCTATGGTGACAAAGGAAATATCCTCAAATTAAAACTAGAAAGAACCTTTCTGAGAAATTGCTTTCTGATATGTTAATTCATCTCACAAAGATACATGATTTTTTTCATGGATCGGCGTGTTAGCACTGTTTTTGGGGAATCTACATTAGGATCTTTGGGAGCACATTGGAGCCCATGGTGACAAAGGAAATATCCTCAGACAAAAAACAAAAAGAAACATTTAGAGAAGCTACTTTGTGATGTATGAATTCATCTCAGAGATTTACACCTTTCTTTTCGTGGAGCAGTTTGCTAACACTATTTTCGTGGAATCTGCAAAGGGATATTCACAAGCGCATCGAGACCTTTTTTGAAAACGGAATTATCCAGACAAAATCTAGAAATAAGTTTTCTGAGAAACACCTTTGTGATTTGTGAATTTGTCTCACAGTGTTACCCGATTCTATTCATGTAGCAGTTTGTTAGCACTGTTTTCTTGGAATCTACAATGGGATAATTTGGAGCACATTGAAGCTAATGGTGAAAAAGAAAATATCCTAACATGAAAACTACAAAGAAGCTTTCTGAGAGAGTCTCTTGTGATATGTTAATTCATTTCACAGAATTACACATTTTTTTTCCATGAAGCAGTTTGTTAGTACTGTTTCTGGGGAATATGAGAAGGGGTATTTTGGATCACATTGAAGCCCACGGTGACAAATGAAATATTCTCAGACAAAAACTAGAAAGAGCATTCTGAGAAACTTCTTTGCATATGTGAATTCATCTCACAGAGTTACACTGTTCTTTTCTTTGAGCAGTTTGCTAACACTGTTTTCGTGGAATCTGTAATAGGATATTTGAGAGCACATTGAAGCCTATGATGACAAAGGTAATATCCTCAGACAAAAACGGAAAAGAAGCTTTCTGAGAGTCTGCTTTGTGATGTGTCAATTTGTCTCAGAGTTACACTTTTCTTTTCATTGAGAAGTTTGCTAACACTATTTTCCTGACATCTGCAATGGAATATTTCGGAGCACAATGAAGCTTTTGGTGACAAAGGAAATATCCTCAGACAAAAACTAGAAAGAAGCTTTCTGACAAACTGTTTTCTAATTTATAAATTCATCTCACAGAGTTACACCATTATTTTCATGGAGCAGTTTAGTAGCTCTGTTTTTGGGGAATTGAGAAGGGATAATTTGGATCACATGGAAGCCTATGGTGAAAAAGGAAATATCCTGAGATAAAAACTGGAAAGCAGCTTTCTGAGAAACTTCTTTGTGATGTGTGAATGCATCTCACAGAGTAGCACGATTCTTTTTTAGAAGCAGTTTGGTAAAACTGTTTTTGTGGAATCTGCAATAGGATATTTGGGAGTGTATTGAAGCCTATGGTAACCAAGGAAATATCCTCACACAAAGAAGCAAAAGAACCTTTCTGAGAAACTGCTTTGTGATGTGTGTATTCATCTCATACCTTTATTTTCATGGAGCAGTTTGCTAACACAATTTTTGTGGAATCTATAAAGGGAGAGCAATGAGGCCTGTGGTGAAAAATGAAATATCCTCAGACAAAAACTAGAAAGAAGCTTTCTATGAAAAAGCTTTCTGATTTGTGTATTCATCTCACAGATTTACATGATTCTTTTCATGGAGTATTTTGGTACCACTGCTTTTGGAGAATCTAAGAAGGGCCATTTTGGATTGCATTAAAGCCTATGGTGAGAAAGGGAATATTGTCAGATAAAAACTAGATAGAAACTTTCTGAGAAACTGCTTTGTGATGTCTGCATTCATCTCCCAGAGAGGCATGATTCTTTTCTTGGAGCAGGTTGCTAAAACTGTTTTTGTGGAATCTGCAAAGAGATATTTGGGAGCACATTGAGGAATATAGTGAAAAGAAATATTCTCAGATAAAAATTAGAAATAAGCTTTCTGAGCAACAGTTTTGTGATGTGACAATTCATCTCATAGAGTTACACCACACTTTTCAGGAAGCAGTTTTGTAGCACTGTTTTTGGGGAATTTGAGAAGGGATATTTTGAATTGCATTGAAGCCTGTGGTGACAAAGGCAATATCCTCACACAAAAACTAGAAAGAAGCTTTCTGAGAAACTGCTTTGTGATGTGTGAATTCATCTCAGAGAGTTATACCATTCTTTTCATAGAGCAGTTTTATAACACTATTTTCATGGAATCTGCTGTAGAATGTTTTGAAGCACATTGAAGTCTGTGGTGACAAATTGAATATCTTCAGATTAAAACCAAGAAGAAACTTTCTGTGAAACCACTTTGTGAAGTGTCAATTTACCTCACAGAGTTACACCATTTATTTCATTGAGAAGCTTGCTAACACTGTATTCTGGAATCTGTAATGGGATATTTTGGAGTGCATTGAAGTTTATGGTGACAAAGGAAATTTCCTCAGACAAAAACTAGAGAGAAGTTTTGTGAGAAACCGTTTTGTGATGTGCTATTTCTGCTCACAGAGATACACGGTTCTTTTCATGGATCAGTTTGGTAGCACTGTTTTTGGGGAATCTGAGAAGGGATATTTTGGATCACATTGAAGCCAATGGTGAGAAAGGAAATATCCTCTGACAAAAACGAAGAAAAAGCTTTCTGAAAAACGTCTTTGTGATGTGTGAATTTATCTCATGGAGTTACACCCCTATATTCATGGAGCAGTTTGTTGACACTATCTTCATGGAATCATCAATAGGATAGTCTGGAGCGCATTGAGGACTATCGTGAAAAAGGAAATATCCTCATGTTAAAATTCGAAAGAAACTTTCTGAGACACCACTTTGTGGTGAGCTATTTCATCTCACAGAGGTACGCAAACATTTTCATGTATCAGATTACAGCAGTGTTTTCGGGGGAATCTGAGAAGGGATATTTTGGATCACAATGAAGTCAATCGTGAGTAAGGATATATCCTCAGACAAAAAAGAAGCTTTCTGAGAAAGGTGTTTGTGATGTGTGAATTTATCTCATGGAGTTACACACTTGTTTTCATGGAGCAGTTTGCTAACACTATTTTCATGGAATCTGCAATAGGACAGTCCAGAGTGCATTGAGGACTATAGTGAAAAAGGAAATATCCTCATGTTAAAATTCGAAAGAAACTTTCTGAGAAACCACTTTGTGAAGAGCTATTTAATCTCACAGAGGTACACAAACATTTTCATGTATCAAATTGCAGCAGTGTTTTGGGGGTATCTGAGAAGGGATATTTTGGATCTCATTGAAGCCTATGGTGATAAAGGAAATATCTTCAGATAAAAAGTATAAAGAATCTTTCTGAGAAAGTTCTTTGTGATGAGTGAAATCATCCCACAGAGTTAAACCTTTCTTCTCATGGACTAGTTTGATAACACTGTTTTCATGGAATCTGCAGTAGGATATTTGGGAGCGCATTGAATCCTATGGTGACAAAGGAACTATCCTCAGATAAAAACTAAATATAACCTTTCTGTGAAACTGCTTTTGTTACACCATTCTTTTCTTTGAGAAGTTAACTAAAACTTTTTTCATTTATTCTGCATAGGGATATTTGAGAGCACATTGAGGAATATGGTGAAAAATAAAATATCCTCAGATAAAAACTAGAAAGAAGTTTTCTACGAAACTGCATTGTGATATGTGAATTTGTCACACAGAGGTAAACCATTCTTTTCATGGAACAGTTTGGTAGCACCGTTTTTGGGAAATTTGAGGGGATATTTTGGATCGCATTGAAGCCAGTGGTGACTAAGGATATATCCTCAGATAAGAAACAGAAGGAAGCTTTCTGGGAAATTTCTTTGTGATGTGTGAATTCATCTGACAGCGTTTCACCTTTCTTTTCATAGAGCAGTTTGCTAACACTGTTTTTCTGGAATCTGCAAAGGGATATTTGGGACCACATTGTGAACTATGGTGAAAAAGGAAAAATCATCAGATAAAAACTAGAAAGAAGCTTTCTGAGAAACGGCTTTCTGATGTGTATCTCTCACAGAGATACACCTCTGTTTTCATGGAGCAGTTTGGTAGCACTGTTTTTGGGGAACCTGAGAAGGGATATTTTCAATTGCATTGAAGCCTATGGTGTCAAAGGAAATATCCTCAGACAAAAACTGGAAAAAAATTTTGTGAGAAAGTTCTCTGTAATGTGTGAATTTGTCTCACAGAGTTACACCTTTCATTTCATGGAGCAGTTTTCTAACACTGTTTTTGTGTAATCTGCAAAGGGATATTTGGGAGCACATTGAGGTCTACAGTGAAATAGGAAATATCCTCAGATAAAAGCGAAAGAAGACTTCTGAGAAATTACTTTGTGATGTGTTAATTCCCCTCACCGACTTACATGAGTCTTCTCATGGATCATTTGGTAACACTGGTTTTGGGGAATCTGAGAAGGCATATTTTGGAATGCATTGAAGCCTGTGTTGACAAAGGAAATATCCTCAGAGAAAAACTAGAAAGAAACTTTCTGAGAAAGTCCATTGTGATGTGTGAATTCATCTCACAGAGTTACACCATTTTTTCATAGATCAGTTTGATAACACTGTTCCTTTGAAATCTGCAATCAGATAGTTGGGAGTGCATTGAAGCCAATGTTGACAAAGGATATATCCTCAGATAAAAACTAGAAAGAAGACTTCTGAGGAAATTCTTCGTGATCTCTGAATTCATCTCACAGAGGATCACCTTTGTTTACATGGAGCAGTTTCCTAACACTGTTTTCATGGAATCTGCAAAGGCATATTTGGGAGGGCATTGAGGCTTATGGTTAAAAAGGAAAAATCCTTAGATAGAATCTAGAAAATGGCTTTCTGAGAAACGGCTTTGTGATGTGGATATTTTATTTTATTTTATTTTATTTTTCATTCTGAAAAGCAGTACTTTATTTCACATGCAAATAAAAAATGATTTTCCCTGTGCTCTTTTAATTAATCTGGAGAAATACAAAATATAATGTCATTAATTATTTATATGGAGAAAGATTCATCCTACAGGGCTCAGGTAGGTTTTCCATTTTGAATAAAGGTATATGAATTGGACTCAAATAACCTGTTCCATCCACCTTTAATACCTACAATTAGCCCAGGACTGGACTGGGAATGCTTTGGCCTCCACAAATTAAGTAACATAAATATACAATATCCATACTCAGGGAGTTTCCAGACCAATTAAGGAGGTAAATGATGTTCACAGAATAATTACTAACCTATAAACTTTGACCTTGAGTGTCAAAGAGGTTTCATTAAGAGGAATTCACTTTGTCTAAAACTGTGGAGCAGATCTTCACAGAGGGTGGAACATGAGAGTCCAGGAAATGATTAAGAAATTTTTCGGGTTAGAGGATGGGAAACAGAAACGCAAAACTAAGGGAACACAGCTATGGTTACAGACTGAATGAGACATCGATTATAAAAGTTTTTGTCTACAAACTGACTTCTACCAGAAGCTCTTTTGATTTTAAAATATCGAGCAGAATGTATGAAGTTAACTATGGAAAGTTAATAGGGCAATACCAGGGTAACCTTGTTTTACCCATTTCATTTGTGGTGCCACTTGGGCTGCTGAAAAGGAACTTGGTCCTGGGATGGGTGATGAACATCTATGGTTCATCTGCCTCTGACTGAATTCCAAAATCAAGCATGATTTTTAAAACTACCTTCTTGCCTTGGATTCATTCATTCTTTTCCCTTCCATTCATCTTGAAAATTAAGAGTTGAGTATTGACATGTAATTTGTGCTGACCCCTTTCCAGAATAAAGATGAGATCTAATTCTTTCTTTTTATAGTTAGTTTAAACTTTTCCTTCTAACTCAATGAAAACATTAGAAAGCTGTGCATCTGAACTGTAGTATTTCAGTCATTCATGGAACTGTTTTCTTTTTTTCAGGATTTTTTTATTTATTTATTTTTTATTATACTTTAAGTTCTAGGGTACATGTGCACAACGTGCAGGTTTGTTGCATATGTATACATGTGCCATGTTGGGTGCTGCACCCATCAACTCGTCAGCACACTTCAACTCGTTATTTACATCAGGTATAACTCCCAATGACATCCCTCCCCCCGTCCCCCGCCCCATGATAGACACCAGTGTGTGATGTTCCCCTTCCCGATTCCATGTAATCTCATTTGTCAATTCCCACCTACGAGTGAGAACATGCGGTGTTTGGTTTTCTGTTCTTGTGATAGCTTGCTGAGAAAGTTCTTTGTGAGGTGTGAATTCCTCACACAGAGTTATACCTTTCTTTCCATGGAGCAGTTTGCTAACACTGTTTTTGTGTAATCTGCAAAGGGATATATATCAGAGCACATTGAGGCCTATAGTGAAAAAGCAAATATCCTCAGATAAAAACTAGAAAGAAGCTTTCTGAGAAACTGCTTTGTGATGAGTGAATTCATCTAACAGAGTTACACTGTTCTATTCATTGAGCAGCTTGCTAACACTGCTTTTGTGGAATCTGCAAAGAGATATATGGGTGCACATTGAGGCCTATAGTTAAAAAGAAAATGTCCTCAGTTAAAATCTAGAAACTTTCTAAGAATCTGCTTTGTGAAGTGTGAATTCATCAAACACAGTTTCACTGTTCTTTTCATTGAGCAGTTTGCTAACACTGTCTTCGTGGAATCTGCAAAGGGACATTTTGGAGTGCATTGAAAATTTAGGTGACAAAGGAAATATCCTCATATAAGAACTAGAAAGACTGCTTCTGAGAAACCGCTTTGTGATGTGTTAATTCATCTCACAGAGTTACACGATTCTTTTCATTTAGCAGTTTGGTAGCTTGGGGAATCTGAGAAGGGATATTTCGAATCACATTGAAGCCTATCTTGACAAAGGAAATAAAATCAGATAAAAACTAGAAAGAAGCATTCTGAGAAAGATCTTTGTGATGGTGGAATTCCTCTCAAATGGTTAGATCTTTCGTTTCATGGAGCCATTTGCTAACACTGTTTTCATGGAAACTACAAAGGGATATTGGGGAGTGCATTGAGGCCTATCTTGAAAAACTAAATATCCTCAGATAAAAACTAGAAAGAAAATTTCTGAGAAACTGCTTTGTGGTGTGTTAATTCATCTCACCGTGTTACACTGTTCTTTTCACTGAGTAATTTGCTAACACTGTTTTCATGGAATCTGCAAAGGAATATCTGGGAGCACATCAAGATATATAGCAAAAAAGGGAATATACTGACATAAAAACTAGAAAGAAGCTTTCTGAGAAACTGCCTGTGATGTGTGAATTCAACTCACAGGTTTACACAGTTCTTTTTTTGAGAAGTTTGCTAACACAGTTTTCGTGGAATCTTTAATGTTATATTTCAGCACGCATTGAAGTTTAAGGTGACAAAGGAAACATCCTCATATAAAAACTAGAAAGATGTTTTCTGAGGAAACGCTTTCAGATGTGCAATTCTTGTCACAGAGTTACAGGTTTCTTTTCATGGAACAGTTTGGTAACACTGTTTTTGTCATTCTGAGAAGGGATATTTTGGATTGCTGGAAGCCTAAGATAACAAAGCAAATATCCTCAGATAAAAAGTAGAAGGAAGCTTCTGAGAAAGTTCTTTCTGATGTGTGAATTCATCTCATAGAGTTACACCATTCTTTTCATGGAGCAGTTATCTAAAACTGTTTTCGTGGAATGTGCTAAGGAATATTTGGGAGCACAATGAAGCCCATGGTGACAGAGAAAATATCCTCAGATAAAAACCAAAAAGAAGCTTTCTCTGGAAAGCTTTTTGATGTGTGAATTCACCTTCCAGTATTACAGTTTTCTTTTCATTCAGCAGTTTGCTAACACTGCTTTCTTGGAATCTGCAATGGGATATTTCAGAGAACATTGTAGCTTATGGTGACAAAGGAAATATCCTCATATATAAAATAGAAAGAAGCATTCTGAGAAATAGCTTTGTCATGTGTTAATTCATCTCACAGAGTAACACGATTTGTTTCATGTAGCTTTATGGTAGCAATCTGTTTGGGGAATCTGAGAAGGAATATTTTGGATTGCATTGAAGCCTATGGTGACAAAGGGAATATCCTGAGATACAAATGAAAAAGAAGCTTTCCAATAAGCTGCTTTTTGATGTGCGAATTTATCTCACAGGATTACGCTGTTCTTTTCACTGAGCAGTTTGCTCACACTGTATTTTGAAATCTGGAATTAGTTATTTCGTAGCACATTGAAGCTTTTGGTGAAAAAGGAAATATTTTTAGACAAAAACTAGAAAGAAACTATCTGAAAAACTGCTTTGTGATTAGTGAATTCATCTCACAAAGTTACACTTTTCTTTTTATGGAGCATTTTGGTAGCACTATTTTGGGTAATCTGAGAAGGGATATTGTGAATCGCATCTAACCCTATGGTGACAAAGGAAATATCCTCAGAAAATATCTAGAAGGAAGCTTTTTGAGGAACTTCTTCGTGATGTGCGAATTTATCTCACAGTGTTTCACCTTTCTTTTCGTGGAGAAGTTTGGTAGCTCTGTTTTTGGTGTATCAGAGAAGGAATATTTTGAATTGCATTGAAACTAAAGGTGACAAAGTTACTATCTTCAGATAAAAATTAGAAAGAAGCTTTCTGAGAAACTGCTTTGCAATGTGTGAATTCACCTCACAGAGATACACGAATCTTTTATTGGAGCAGTTTGGTAACACTGTTTTCATGGAATCTGCAAAGAGATATAAGAGAGTGCCATGGAGCCTATGGTGACAAAGCAAATATCCTCAGAAAAAACTAGAAAGAATCTTTCTGAGAAACTGCTTTGTGATGTGTGAATTCCATCACACAGATTACAGCATTCCTTTCATTGAGCAGTTTGTTAACACTGTTTTTCTGGAATCTGCAATAGGATATTTGTGAGCACATTGAAGACTGTGGTGACAAAGGAAATATAATGAGATAAAAACCAAATAGAAACTTTCCTATAATCTTTCTTGTGATTTGTGAATTCATCTCACAGAGTTACACTGTTCTTTTCATTGAGAAGTTTGTTCAAACTGCATTCTTGGAATCTGCAAGGGGATATTTTGGAGCACATTGAAGCTCATAGTGACAAAGGAAATATCCTCAGACACACAGAGTTACCCTGTTGTTTTCATTGAGCAGTTTGCTAACACTGTTTTCGTGGAATCTGCTATGTGTTATTTCAGAGCAGATTGAAATTTAAGGTGACAAATGAAATATCCTCAGACAAAAGCAAAAAGAAGCTTTCTGAGAAACTGCTTTGTGATTTGCGAATTCATCTCACAGTTTTACACAATTATTTTCATGGATCAGTTGGGTAACACCTTTTCTAGGGCAATCTGAAAAGAGACATTTTGGATTGCATTGAAACCTATGGTGACAAAGGAAATACCATCAGGCATAAACTAGAAAGAAGCTTTCTGAGAAAATTATTTGTGATGTGTGAATTCAACTCACAGACATACACCTTTCTATTCATGGAGCCCTTTGCTAACATTGTTTTCATGAAGTCTGCAAAGGGATATTTGGGAGAGTATTGAGGTCTATGGTAAAACACTGTATATCTTCAGGTAAAAACTGGAAAGCAGCTTTCTGAAAAACTGCTTTGTGATGTGCGAATTCATCTCACAGAGTTACACTGTTGTTTTCATTGAGTAGTTTGCTAAAACTGTTTTCGTGGAATCTGCAAAGGGTTATTTGGGAGCGCATTGTGGCCTATAATGAAAAGGGAAATACCCTCAGTTAAAAACTAGAAAGAAGCTTTATGAGAAACTGCTTTGTGACGTGTGAATTCACCTCACAGAGTTACATGGCTCTTTTCATTGAGCTGTTTGATAACACTGTTTTCGTGGAATCCGCATTGTGATATTTGGGAGCCCATTGAAGCTTATGGTGACAAAGAAAATATCCCCACATAAAAACCAAAAAGAACTTACTGAGAAACTGCTTTGTGATGTATGAATTCATCTCACAGAGTCACATTGTTATTTTCATTGAACAGTTTGTTAACACAATTTTCTTGGAATCTGTGTTGGGATATTTCAGAGCACATTCAAGTTTATGATGGAAAGTAAATATCCTCAGACAAAAACTAGAAAGAAGCTTTCAGAGAAAATTCTTTGTGCTGTGATTTTTTCTAATGGAGATACACGATACATTTCATGGATCAGTTTGGTAGTACTGTTTTTAGGGTATGTGGGAAGGGATATTTTAATTTGCATTGAAGCTAATCATGACAAAGGAAATATCCTCAGACAAACACTAGAAAGAAGCTTTCAGAGAAACTGTTTGACAATTTGTGAATTTACCTCAGAGAGTTACAAAATTCTTTTCATGGAGCAGTTTGGTTACACTGTTTTTGGGGAATCTGAGAAGGGATATTTTGGATCGCCTTGAAGCCTATGGTGACAAACAAATATCCTTAGACAAAAACTAGAAAGAAGCTTTCTGAGAAACTGCTTGCATATGTGTGAATTCATCTCACAGAGTTACATTGTTCTTTTCTTTCAGCAGTTTGATAGCACTGTTTTGTGGAATGTGCAATAGCATATTTGGGAGCATACTGAAGTGTATAGTGACAAATGAAATATCCTCAGAGAAAAAGTAGAAAGAAGCTTTCTGACAAACCGCTTTGTGATGTTTTAATTCATCTCACACAGTTACACAATTTTTTCATGGATCAGTTTGGTTGCGCAGTTTTCAGGAAATCTGAGAAGGGATAGTTTGAATTGCATTGAAAAATATGGTGAAAAAGGCAATATCCTCAGATAAAAACTAGAAGGAATATTTCTGAGAAAGTTCTTTGTGATGTGTGAATTCAACTCACAGAGTTACACCTTTCTTTTCCTGGATCATTTGCAAACACTTTTTTCATGGAATCTGCAAAGGGATATTTTGAGCACTTTTAGGTCTATGGTGAAAAACTAAATATCCTCAGATAACAACTAGAAAGAAGCTTTCTGAGAAACTGCTTTGTGATGTGTAAATTCATCGCACAGAGTTACGAATTTCTTTTCTTTGAGCAGTTTGCTAGCACTGTTTTCTTGGAGTCCGCAGTGGGCTATTTCGGAGTGCTTTGAAGTTTATGCTTACAAAGGAAATATTCTCATATTAAAACTAGAAAGAAGCTTTCTGAGAAACTGCTTTCTGATGCATCAATTCATCTCACAGAGTTACACGATTCTTTTCATGGATTAATTTGGTAGCACTGTTTTTAGGGAGT